>NC_048275.1:23452770-23627770 GCF_009762535.1 Notolabrus celidotus
AGTAGTCATTGTCAAGCAGGTGCACCACCAAATGTAATGACAAAATGTACCGACAGTAATTCAACGTTGCTATTATCATTGTTATGTCTTGCTATTTTTCCATAAGCAGGATTTTTCATTCGACAAATTATACCAGGCTTTGGTATTCCCAAATTTATTTTAGATTTGCCAAGTGCCTCATCTGCTGGCAAAGGTTTGATTAATAGAGCTGAATTATGAGTTAAACATCTTCGGGGGAAAAAAACCTGAGCGTGTGTTTTATGTCTGACAGCTCCTGTAGTCTCACCTGCAGGATTAGATCTAACTATGTTACATCAGGCAAGCTGTCTGAAGAAACATTACTCTCAGCGACACAGTTTTACACTACAATGATACAACGCAGAGCTCATAATGAGCCGAGACACTCTCATAGTGTCTCACATCAAACAAACAATGAAAGAACACTTGATCACAAGTTGGACTGACGGGGAAAGGGCCCTTTATTATCTGAATCCACCCTTTCCTCAAGCATAGGCCTACCTACTCTAAAAGCCAAGCACAGCCATATGAAACAACTTAATGTGTTCTCTGTTGGTCTCTGTCAACAAAACAACAAGTGGGTGGAATATCCAGTCCCAAAGCTTAGAGGTACTACAAGATACATAATCACATTTTTGCCTGTGAACCATTTTGTAAACATATTTGCAAATGCTGCCACAAGTTTGATGTCTTCTTCCCACTTCTCTGACTAAATTAACTGCCTGTTTGAGCAGCAGCAAATCAACATCTTGCACTTTTTCATCTACTCTTCCTCTCTCCTCATCTGCCCTCCTCGCTGATGTTCCTAAATGAGCGGGCCATTGCTGTAGCAGCAAATCATTAAGACCAAGCGGAGAAGGTCAAGTGCTTTATAAAGACGAGGGACAATTAAAAACCCACCGAGACAATGTAGCTCTGAAAAGGTTAGCGTACCCTTCTCAAATACACACATTCACACAAACACACATACATGCAGATACGCAGGGGAGGCATTCATAGACGGGCTCTAATGCCCACATGCTGACAAAAGCCCCTGTGGGGGAGACGGCACACATAAAAGTACAAATAAACAGAGCAAAGAACGCAAATGACATACAAAAAAGTACTCTACAGACTGTACAAAGACTTACAACCTCTTTAAGACTCACAGACTAGTCAAGGTTTGGTGACTCAACTACAACACTGCCTCTCAGCAGCAATGTTAGACACCCAGAGTAGCTGCTCTGGTCATCTAATACATAAGAAATGAGTGGACACAGTTTAAAGAGCTTAACATTTGGTTGCAGAGTTGGTTTAGATGAGTTTCACACCTGCAATCAAAGTTTGTGTTGGGTGGTTTGAATTATGTAAAGCTAAGCTGCTAAACCATAACAGTGTCTTAAACCTTAACAGTGTCATACCTATTAGATAAATACTCTCTGTAAATACACATGTAAATATACAATGCAACAATTCTCCAAGCAGAATTCCATATTTCAATTTTTGTATTATTTAACTACTATTTTTATAATGTTAAAACTACCTCTGCTACTCACCACTGCACTTTATCATATTATTTTAGCCTGTACATATTAGTCATGCCTATTTGTTGTTCTTTTGTATTTATAGCTGATGTTATTTTTATTATTTTCATTTTATTTTATCTGTAGGTCTTATTCTTATGCCTTGTACAAAGAGAGCACAGTTTACCAAAGTCAAATTCCTTGTGCGTTCAAGCATACCTGGCCAATAAAGCTGATTCTGATTCTGATTCTGATTCTAAGGAAGTTTCCTACATACTTTGGGTTATAATATGTATTTTGTTTGACTAACACAATGAACATACATTATTTCTCATAGTTTTAGAGCCTTACCCTAAGCAAATTATGATGACTTCACAGCACTAACCCCCTTTCGGAAAGCTTTAGCAGAAAAGTCAAACAGAGACCTTTAAAGGCACTCAAGGATTATCATCTGTATGAGATGCCAAGGGGCAGGCCTATTGTTATTTGATGACTTGAGATTCGGTTACCCTATTCTTCTGCATTTGGAGAGTAGTTCCTGTAACCAGACACTTTCAGGAGAAAGATTAGGATATACTGAGGTAAGAAAATCACAAACTCTGTTCTCCTCTTCATGCCTGTTCTCTAGTCTTCCTCTCTTGTCTTCTTATCATCCCCCGCTCTTAACAATATGAGCATATATCCTGTACCCATGCGCCTCGTACAAAGATAAGCCCAGAATGATTACCTGGGGACTGTTGTGTGTGCGTTCTCAATCAGAGGTGATAGCACTACTTTAATATTGAGTTTACAGAAATGTGAAAGTTCAGACAAAAATCATAGATTAAAGCCTTGGTTCTCTGATGTCTAGCTTAAGGGGGGCACTGCTCATGTTCAGGAATACTGATGAGGCTGTGACTTAAGTGTTGGTTGAAACATCAAGTGTATACAGTACTGTCACATACATTGAAAATAATGTCTGGGTTTAGGTTGTATGCTACCAAAGGTTTAAAGTGCATTATTTCATGTTGCTAAAAGAACTAGATACTAAATTCATTGTAGTCGGAGAGCAAAAATGTGTGCTGTCAACCTTTGGAGGGCTCCCCTTCTGGGAGTTTAATGGGCCAGTTAGATAATGATTATGTGTATCACACACATTTCCCCCAGCTATTTACAGAGGAGTTTTCCAAAGTATGAGTTGATACAAAAATCGTGCTCACAACAGAAAGGAGAGTCTGTCTTACACTCAGAGCTGCTTTGAATGACTAAAGTAAAAAAGAGCCCTACAAACCACCACGCGCCACCTACACTGATACAAACAAACCAGAACATTTCTGCTTGTGAGACCACAAAACAAAGCTTCCTTCACTAAGAGAAATATCCATACGAGGTAAACAATAACTTCTCCTTTTCTTTTTTCTTTACATTGGTAAAAGTAACAATTTGAAACTCGTTGTTCATTTATTTGGCATCTGGTGGTGCTCTACGAATGTTGTCCACTTGTCAAGAGTTTAATGGCATGTCGACACAAGAGTTATATGTTTAGGAAAGATAAATCACTGAATCACTACTTTCATTCTTTCCTTTTTTCTTTTGGTAGGCCAACTTAAACATATAGCAAGAAAGGAAAAACGCAAAAGCGAAGTAGATACACATTACTTTTAATTTAAAAAAAAACATTATTTGTAAAATCTGTTCTGTTATTTATCCTGTAACTTATGCAGGAATACATTTAATCACTAAGGAAAGATGGATTTGTATAACCTCATACTGTTTTAAAAGTTATTCTGTCATCATGCACAGCATTTTGTGCAGCCCAATTTTTCCTGTTGTTTACTGTTAAAGACTTCCCTGTTTAACCACAGCCCTAACCTGAAGAGTGAACTATGAGTACAGGGGACGGAGGTTGGAGAGAAGGGACTGGTTCTTATAAAACACGCAACTTGATCAGCTCACCTGTAAGCCGATCTCCTAGGTTGTTCTAAATGGAGAAGCGGTGAGTGGTAAGCCTAAGCTTCGTTTATGAGCTCAAGTTTCTTGTTTTTATTTGGTTGGGTTAGGTTTAAAAGATACAGACTGGTTCTCCAAAGTTCATTGGTCTATTGATGGTCGTCATAGTTATCCCAGTCAGCGTCCTCGGCTGTAGCTCATCCCCTCAATCTTGTGATGTAATTTTAAAGGAGACCAAGAGCCTTCTTGGAGCACACCTTGGGAGAAGGGGGAGTTTTAAAGTGTCAGACAAACCAGACACAATGGAACCCAAGTCCCCATTTCCCACATAAGAATGAGTCTAAGTAAAAGAAAAGAAAGGAAAAGAAGAGGAGGCTTCTATCACTCCTAACCCTTACTGTATTGCATATTTATGTTCTCCTTTTATAATCATATTTGATCATGACACAAAAAATTAATTATCATGAAATATGCACTTCCTATCTAAAGATAAGTGAGGGGGGTTGTAGCACTGTCAAACTTTTAAGCTTCTTGAAGTGTGTTGTTTTTTGTTGACCCAATGGCTCAGTTTTAATCAATTCTGTTAGCATAACGTAACATCAAAGAGCTGACCAAGTAGGTAAGACACTAAATAGTGGCAACGTGGAACAAATAGTAATCAAAGGCCAGGTATATATGTATACAGTATATTTAAAAGTATAGGTGGAGACCAAACCCAAGCTAAATGTTGGGGAAATGTTTGGGTTGCATTTGTCAGGAGAAAAATGACTTTCCCTGTAATTTAAGGTGTTTTTCGACAAGAGGAACTTTACCCCGGAACTAGGGACTTTACCCCTGAACTACGTGCGTTTCGACCGGTGGAACTAGGGTCTAAATTTAGTTCAGGGGTAGATAATCTCCCCCCTAAAAAGCCCCTGCTAGGGGGGTAGTACTTTTCAAAAAGCCCTGGGGCTTTTGGGGGGCAGGGCCTGTAATGCTGAGCATGTCTGATTGGTAGATTAACCGCAGTGTGTTTATTCCGCCCTCCGTCCACAATAACATCTCACACATCTGTGATTCACTTGATTCTTCCATCTTTCATTTGTTCTATCTTCATTGTATGTGAAGATATGTGAAGATATGTCTACTTTTCAAAAGAATTAGTTGTGATGCTCTTGATTTAGCAGCTTGTAACAGTAGTCTTCTCTAAACCCACCGTGAATGCGTCTCTCCCGGTGTTACGGTTTTAAAAGTGACACTGTAAACTGGAGACCTACAGCTTAATGTAACAGTGTTTGTGGAGTTTACACAGTTGTTGAAACACAGAGGGAGTTTTAAGATTCAATATGCTCATCATGTAAGTATTTAATGATCGTCCAAAGACGTTTATTAGGGACGCATCCGGCTGAAAACCGGCAGTTAAAAAGGTTGCTGTTTAAACCAAAACACTGGTGATCTCTGCCACTGCTTTTCGAGTTAAAAGGGATTTTAAAGCCGTGTTGAAACGTCTTTGCTACTCGTGCTTATCTTCTCTCACGTGTTGAATCAGTGAATCCACCTGTGATGAAATATAGCACCATCTAAAACAGCGAGCTGAGTCTCTTCCATGCTAACAGGCTAACTGTAGTGATACCTGCCTGCCCGTCTTCTTCTGTGGTGTCATCTGTGATGAATGGCCTCCGTCTTTGACTTACTGCCCCCTACTGGTCTGGTGGTGTAGTGCCTTTACTTTTTATTTCCTCCATATGTCACTGGCCTGATTTGCACAATCTACCCGGGGCTTTGGCCCCACGGTCGAAACGCAGACAACAATGGGGGGCACAGAACCTCATAGTTCAGGGTAAAGTAGTTCTGGGGGCTGAAAGACCCTGGAACTCTTGGTCGAAATGCACCTTTAGTATCTTCAGACACAAGTCCAATATGTGTTTTGGTATATGAGCATTATGAGATTGTATTTCTGGTCGGATGCATTTTTACATGTGAATTTTACTGCCACCATAGCTGTATTCATACATCAAGAAACTTCAGAGAGTGATGTGTTGAGTTGCATGTGTGAACGATAAATTGACAAATTTTCCCCCAGACTTTAACGAGATTTTTTTCATGCCAGCCCCCAAATAAGATTTCTGTGCTAGGTGAGGACAGCCTGATGTGACAACATAACAGGATATGTCATGGAAAATTCACTGCAAGCAAGTGGGTGAGGGTGATTACATTTGTATCATGCAGTAAACCCGGAGAGTGACATGTAAGATGAATTAATACAGCATAGGTTGTAACAAGAGGGAGCTCATATTAGAAGTGCATATCTGAAAGGCTCATATTAACAGTAGTCTAAAGGTGTGGTGTAATGTTTGAATCGAATAAAGAGTTTGATGCTGTTAATATAGTTTCATGAACATGCAGTGGAATAAGAAAGTGTTTGAGAAATACAATGAAATGGAGAAAATACAGTACACAGACATATCCATTAAAACACAAACACCCCCTCAGGCTGTATGTTCATAATGTTTACAATGGTCTGCTACCCGTGGATTAAATGTGAAATCATCTATAAGATCTTGGAACCTTTCCTGGTCTCTTCTCTTCAATCTTTCTCTTTTTCTTCTCTCCTTCCTCGTCTCTTTCTTTCTCTGTCCATTTCCAGCTATGCTTTTTCCTCGTTAACTTTCCGGCTTTTACTCTGTCATGTGTCTCAATGTTTTTGCCTCAGATTCTCCCTCCATCTTTCTCTCAGTCTATCTTTCAGGGTCATGGTATATTTCCCTGGGTGTTAGCTCACAAGATTATCTCATGTTAGCGAGCTGGCCCTGCGGTAGAATTAATTGCATCAAACAATGATAACAGATACAGTGAAAAGAGGAGGGGAAGCAACGATTACAATTGGCTTCAGTCAGATAAATGGGCTAAACTAACAACAAACACCATTGGTAATATCCTTCCAGCCTACTGTCTAATCTCTTTCCCTCTTTTGTTTCCAGCCCAATTCCTTTCTCTTTTCTATTCTTCTTGCTGTGAAGACATATTAGTTCTGTCTGTGTCTCCTTTGTATTCTCTTTCTCTTTACCTCAAACAATAGAGTTGTTTGCTCAGAGCTGTGTGTCAAAATCTTATGACAGTATCTCGCAGCTCTCAAGTAAACAGCATTAGCTTATTAGCATTAGCAGGCAAACAGAAATGCGAACGAACCCATATTCATAACCAATCACTGTCATTTTTTCTGCAAACATGCAAAAGCAAACCCATGCATGTGATTTTCCTCCAAAACACACACCAACCATGTTCAAATGTCATTAGCGTTTGTATGCATTTAATACCACAGTGCTTGCATGTTTGCACACAAACAAAAGTTTATGCTAACACCCTAATGTTATGTCCATTTTGTTCCCAAACTGAGTCTTGCATACAAACACCGGGCAGTGTCACGCTGTGCTTAGGCACTTTGTTTCTCAGTGTAAGAGAAATACAAATTAACTGAATTCAGAGCACACAAAGCACTGAAGTTTTTTGTGTAAATGTAGCATCCTAATGGCCTCACAGGACAAAAACATCACACAACTGGTTTTCACAGAAGTCAGTTGTAAAAGCTGGTGCTTTGTTTTATTGTATTCTGTTCATCATGGCTTTGAAAAGTCCTAGCTGTTAAGGGAAAGGAGAACAAACAGGCATCCCCACTCTTGTGTCTAGTCTGTGGAAATAATAAAAAGGTACTTGCTTGAGGATCAGAGGCGGCCACTCAGCGCCTAATCAGTTAAAAGGTCAGCAATTTGGGAAGTGGCTAGACTCTCTTGAGCAGGATAGTAACCAGTAAAATCTTAAAATCACTTTTGAACTTTACTGTTAGCCCTGCAGGTAGGCTAAGACAGGAGTGATAAGGTATATTCATTGAGTGCCAAGATTTTAGATGCAGTATTTTGGAAGAGCTAGAGACATGAAATTAATTTGATCAAAGTTGCAATAATGTAGTTGCAGAGGTCCAAACAAGATGGGAAAAAGGCATGAATTATCCTCCTCAAATCAGCATGCCATGAATATGACCAAAATTTTGTTTCTTTGTCAGGTCTCTTTCTGTTTATCAAAGCTCCTGTTACTGTTAAAGGTACAGTGTGTAGTGTTTAACAGCATTTAGCAGAACAGACTTGGTAGAAATTGAATATCATATTCATAAGCATGTTTAAAATACAGTATAAACCAGAATATAAGAATTGTATTGATTTCATCAACTTAAAATAAACCTTTTATATCTACATAAAGAGAAAGTCCCCTTCCAGAGAGTCCGCCATCTTGCACGGCCATGTCTCTACCATAGAACAGACCAGACAAACTAGTAACATTCATGCTTTTGTATAAGGTGAGTGGCCACATAAAATGCACCAGTTGGAAGACAAAGAAGAACAGAGATGTTGTTGTGTGCAAGACAACTTGTATTGATAGGAATTTCTGTAAAAACTTGACTAATGCAGGTTCCTACTAATCCTGCATTACAGGAGATTCTTGTTCTTGTCCTTGCAGGCTATCAATGCTTCACCAACAGGACTGGTTAGCAAAAGATAATTTCAATCCAGATTCTAACTGCTATATTACTTGCAGTTTTACCATCCATAGAGAATTTGGAGCTTAAAAATGAAGGTGCTTGTGTGGGACACATGATGAATATTTGAAAGGAACTGGTCATGCCTGTTGCGGGAACAATAGTTTCAGGCATATTCTTTTCTTTCTTTATTAGGATCCAGATTAGCACAAGTATAAGCATCGGCTATTCTTCCTGGGGTCCAACAAGTATACAATCATGCACACTAACACACAATCAGCAAAACAAGACAAACAAAAACAGCTCCTCAATTAATTAAAAAATAACATACAGAACAGAAGCAAATTGGTCATTCATTTGGCAGATATCAACACAAAACCATAGTAACAAGTAAATGAATGTCTTAACTTTCATTGTGCCAGGAGATAATATGATGTACATCCACACATATAAGAATGTACACATTCACATTTAATAAAACTTTTACCTGCCACTTCTGCGCATGCCCATTTTACGCCTACAAGACCATTATAAAACAAGTCCTCAAGTCCAAAACCTAAAGTTAAGGTTTTATACAAATAATGTATAAAAGTAAAGGAACAATCTGCTGCAAGAACATTCAAAGAATGTTTTTTGAAAGGGAGGGGTTACATTTATAAGTAAGTGTTTGGACAACAAGGAAAAGTTGTTGTATTTCAATCTGTGGTGTGAAACTGTGGAACAGACTCAATATGGAGCAACAGCAAGAAAAAGGCTTCTATGCCTTCGTCTAGAAAGAAAAGGACAGTGGATAGAGGAGAAAAGAGAGTGTGGAGTGGGAAAGGTGCCGCAGGTTGCTACGAACCAAGGTTGCACACTTGAAGACTAAAACCTCTGTACTTGGGGCACACAACATAACCACAAATGATGGCTTGATTAGAATAAGTTTTTCTCCTTACAAATTATTTTACCAAGAGGAAGCATGTAAAGGGAGAAGAGAAGAGAGAAGTGGAGCACAAATTGAGCCTTGGGATACCCAACTGGGGATGTCTGCTCTGGATGGTGATGATGTGCCGATATAGCTTAAGTACTATTTAATAAATAGATCTTGAGCCAACTCAGTACTTGAAAAGAGATCCCTATTTATAATTGGCCCAACAAACTGTAGTCCAAATAGAGGTAAATACACCCAGACTTCAGGGATGTGAATATTACTTTTGGGTCTTGTTGTGACTATTGCATATAAATCTCTAACTTTAACATTTCAAACCACAGCCTGAGTTTATTGAGCAAGTCACTCACAATACTAGTGCTTCTTGCTTGTATTTACAGCGCTCTGTTACATGCTGGCTCTCTGTCTCTCTAATTTGTCCAACACATCACAAGTAAAAGAGTAGTAAAAGTCTTCCCAGGGGGGAATTTATGTTGATTTTCTTTTCGGACTTACTGTCCAGTTCCCCCCCAGCATCTCATAACAGGACTGACATCACTCATGTTATTTTCTAAGACTTTCCACAGCTCCCTGTAGAGCAATGGAGCACTTGATGAAAAAGCTATTTTGTAATCCCCATGATAAGAAAACAAATTCTGATGTCTGAAATCTGCACAGTTTAAGCACTGTTCCTCATCGTGTAGCACATTATCTGTTATCATTGATTTGGCTTGGTGAGATGTTGCCTCTCCATGGGGCAAATTGTCTGATAATTATACGTCATATCATGTCTGACCAGCCATCAGTTTTTAAAGTGCTGTAGCTTTAATATTAAGTTGTCTTTGTGCCCCAGCTGACGGATACAGAGTAATTACTTGATATTAAAACCCCTCCCATAAGCTGTAATTATTACTGTTGCATAGCAGGAAACTGCTCGAGTGATGCTATCAAATAAAGTCATGGCTTTTAGGTTTGTAAACAGGAGTATTAAAAAATGTGTGCTGCATATTTGCTATTGCTGGAAAACAATATAACCACACAATTTGGATGTACGTAAAAGATGATGGCATGCATTTTCAGTCGGTCAACCTCTGTTTGACATTATAATGACACCAAAGGCTTTTATTCAGCTGGTAGTCATTCATGTCACTGACTACAGGATGTGTAGACAAATGCTGTAAACTCATCTATACCTGCAAGTAAGCATTAATTGTCATTATAGCAAATGTTATTACTTGGCTGTGCTGATTTTGATCGGTCAGAACTGCATAAGAGTGATCTCAAAGGCAAAAGCAGCACCAGGGACCACCTGATCCCACATGTCATATTAAATCAATCAATCCGTTGAGTCTGGCACATTCAATCTCAGGTTGGTCTTAAGAGTTGGGAAGTAATGACACTTACAGAGCAGCCTGAATAACTACTGGACCCCAACCATTTATGGTAGAGACAAGTGGGGCAACATCCTGTCCTGCAAACCTGCAATTCTGCTTCAGATTGGGGTCACCCTGTTGGATTCTAATTGGCATCACCACGTGTTCACTAGAAATGTATCCCTTACATTACATGCTGCAGATGTAGGGGAAGTATCCCAGGAGAAAAAAAGAGGCATCCTCCTAAAAAGTAGCCAAAAACCAACCAGAGAAAAAAAGCTTATTTTGTATTTCCATGACAAAAGGTAACAACAGCTTAATGAATAATCAACTTGGTGGGATACTATGAAAACATTGGTTTTGCGCCCATTTTGAACCTTCCCAGTATTCAGCACCAAGATTCTTAACAAATTACTGCAGCATATCAGGAAGATTTTATCAGCAGGGTGTCAATTTGACTAATAATTAACTAATGACAAATAAAGATGGATGATGTCAGTTGATACGGTTATGGATTTAAACAAATGTTTCTTTTGCTCATCTTAGTCACATAAGTAATTACTGTATTTTTAGGGTTACATAGCCTTAGGCTGATGTATACTGTATCTGTCATGTAGCATAAATGGCACAAATACAATGTATTATGGGATGCCGAAATTTCATGATTTCCACTTTCTTCTGCACAATAGAATGTCATAGGCGTTCATTGCAGTATTTTTCTGTCACTCATAATGCACTACAAAAAAAAAACAATGACACATTATCCAGGCTGAGGGTTGTTTCTCAGCAAGTTCCGTTCTGTGTAAGTCATGTCACCTAATTTTCAAGAAAATCTATTGTTATGTTCAGAAAACAGAGCGAACAAAACAACCATATGAATTGTTCTCTTAAGGCGGAGAACACTGGCTGGATGAAAAGCTATGAGTTAATTCAAAGTCTGAACTACAAAAACATTGTCATTTGAGGGGGAGATTTGTACAGAAGAGGACTGTGTTACTTAAATTAAAAGCTTGGAAACACTGGACTTTGGATGGTATCATAAAGCTGTACAAATGCGTGAAGTTTGCCTTTCTCAAGTAATATTATTCAACATTGTCTAAAATGTATTATTGTGTTTCAAATTTGTCAGAGAAGATATGTCTTTGAGCTTCATTGATTGAAAGTTTTGTGGGAAATATGCTCTTTTTGTGCAACATTGATTAAATCTTGAGCTTTGACACACAAAACTTTAGTAACCTATAGCAGCATCCTAATCACACTAGTGGTGATAAATTATGATAATATCTGGAATATTTTTTCAGATTCCAGGATTCTTTTGATCCTGGTTTCCATTAAGTTAAATTTAGTTAATGCTTTTTTGCCAGTGAGAGCTTAAGGGCATCACAGACTGGACCTTGCAACATGATTGCATTTTGTCTCCTGCTGAGCTAAACAGGAAAATTCAGTGTTTAAATGCGACATTTGAACTGTGGACAATTAATTATGTAGACTGAGTACAGCTACACACAGCAGAGAGGTAGACAGAGAGAGAGAGAGAGAGAGAGAAAATTTTACCAGCAGCATGGACCTTTGTTTGGCTTGACAGTTTGGCACACATGCACACCCATGCACACAAGACCTCTCACATGTACATTGTATTTCTCCTGGTATCTGTTTCATACAGCACATACACACCGTTTTGTGTGCGTAGCCTCTTACTTATTCCTAATTATTATTATGTATATTATATTTAATGTAAGGAAAAAAACTCTACTTGAATGAAGTGGAGAAACTGACCTTTTGTTCTTATGGTGGCTGATTATTCATGTTATACTGAGATGGAAGGTAAACATACGGCTGAAACACAAACATAATTGTCTGAGAGGTCCAGTGTTTACAACCATAATACTGCATAACAGGCACCTTCGTATGCGTAGTGGAGTGTGCAATGGACAGGATTGGCAAAGGTAATTTCGACATGATGGCAAGGGTGGATGCAGGGTGTGGTTAGGGTGGCCCAAATCCTAAATAAAGTATTTAGGCTGTGGCAGCCTTCTTTGTAGCGTGGCTTTCTTTGCTTTTCAATATAGCACATTTGGAGTGTTTTTTTACTTTAAAATAAATACAATCACAGTCTCTATCGTGATTAATCACATTTCAAGTTTTTAAACCATTAACAGCACTTCTCTTTACACAGACTTGTATACAGCATGTGCCCATTGCTGAATGATCAGGTATTTTGTGAAAGTAATTTGCAAACTGCAAACCTCTTTGCTCTACCTCCTAAATTACAGACATTAAAGGCTGCAGTAACATGCCTATGGTAAACACCATGTCTGGATTTTCATATTCTAATCTCCAGCAGTTTGAGTTTTCTGACTTATTATAGGGTCTGGGAAAAGTTAAGCAGCATATTATCTGAAAAATCATGGTTTCAGGCTTTCTTACATTCAGCATCTCATGAGACGCTTGAATTCTGTCTTCTGAGCTGCCTATGCAAAAGGCAATATGTGACCTCATTTAAAGTCTCTGCTTTGGGCCTCCACTACTAGTTTAGTTTTCTTTAACATGAGACTTTTCTGCCTTCATCCATACCAAACTTCTGTTCCTATATTATATACCTGAACATATCTAGGAATTCCGATTTTGATACTTGTTAATCTATTTTAAATTATATCAATTTAAAGCACCATGAAGTAACAGCATGCTGCCAATAAGAGCCTTTTTCCCCACACCAAAGATTCTTTGTGAGTTGTATGTTAGACATTGAAGTTAAATGAGGGTGAGGTTATTTTGTCAAAAAACACTACTTACATATGTACAAGACAAGATCAGCAACATTCAACACAACCTAAAAGCTCAAAGGAGCTTTAAGTATTCTAAGTATGTTTTAGTATTACAAAGAAACATATATGTATGAATAATCAGCAGGGGTAATTTTGTCCCCAGCCCCACTATTATGCAACATCTACTCTTTATTCTGGGAAAATTCAGTCATCCGTACTGACATTAATCAAAAGCTTGATGACCTTAATAACCAACCATAACTCAGTGAGCTCTGATGGTTCCTTTTGGCTGTAATCTTTTATTTGTTTCACCATAATCACAATGGAAAGGTATAAAGAAAGCCAGGCTGACTCAATGAATCTAAACACCAATAAATCAACATGATCAGACATCCTGCAAAGGCTGCCTCAACAACAGTGAGATGGAGTTATGAAGTATTTAAGGAGAGTGAGTCATAACTATTTGTCAAACTCTAATTCAGGCTTTTTTAGCTCTTCACAGCAGATACCCATATGGGAAATTTAGCTTGCATCCTGGGATCCAGCCTTATTAAAGCACACAAGTATTCTTAAGGGGACCTGCTAGCCAAAGGCCTGAGACCCATTATGAATCCCACTGTAACTTTACAACGTCTTGGTTTAATATAGCACTCGAAAGGGGTTGGTTTTGTAATGTTAATATGGGTACAGTGATGATTTGAAAATTAGGGGGTGTGGTTCCAGAGCAGTAGTCGGTCATCTACTAATTGCAGGACTGCAAATACATCCCTGACTTCTCCAGTGAGCATGTTAAAGTATGCATGGGCAAAATACTGGGCAAATCACTCCTGAAGGCATTGTCATTTTAGTGTGTGTTTGTGTGTGTTTGAATAAAACAGTACTTAGTGAGCGGAGGTCTCCCTCCTTCATTAGTGCATATGCGTTGGTTCATATGAATGGGGTGAATTTGGCATCATGTAAAGTGCTTGAACTGAATGGCTAGAAAGGTTCATTATAAAAACTATTACTTTATCTTCATTTTTCAACACCAAACTAAATCTTTTTTTTAGGTTCTGTACAGCTGTCACACAGCTGGCAAATAAATGAGATATGACCGATTTAACAAGGTGTCAAACTCTCAAAAGAGCAGAGAATAAACAATAACTGCTGTCCAATTGCTCCATGGTTACTACCAGAGTTAACTGAAGTCGCTTCTCACTCCTGAATGTTGAACTCAAGCCCTGTATTAGAATATATATTCTTCTCTCCATTAACATTTCTACACTAATCCATTCCATTGGAGCCGATTGGCTGAGCTCAGTATAACATGAATAATCAGCTATCAGAAGACCAAATAGTCAGATGATTTACTCAAGTTAAGATATTGGTAAGACTAGCAATGAGGAAATGTATTTCCAAAGATATTCATTATATTGTGTCGAGTTAAAGCAAATTTATTGGACTTCCTGCAACAGCAAGCCACTGTTTTTGTGCCATTGGAACGGCTGTAACACAACAAAAAGGACGTTAGTTGAAACAAGATGTATAATTTTACATTTACATCACCTTTTGAGTATAACATTGGTTCAAGTAATTGTTAAGTTCTGTCAGTCCTCCAATCATACATGGCAGAAACCTCTCTCACATGTTTTCTGTCCTCGAACCTCCCCAGCCTATTTATGTACTTGGATTTACAGTAATCATATCGGAGTTCTGAATGCCTTTCATATGTCCTAATGTTTAGAGAATGTTGTGTATAGGCTGTGTTTTCAGCAGATAAGGAGGGTCATACTCTCAAACTGCAATCCTTATCATTTCAGTAATGGTTAAAACTCCAATTTATAATCTCATTATGGTAAGCGAGGAGGCAAGAAAATAAAAAATAAATAACAAATTAAAAAAGCAGAGTTTTAATGCAACAGCTGTTCATTATCTTTAAAGCTATTAGCTTAATTGAAAAACAACATGTAATAGCCTGATTACTATTAAAGCAGAACATTTTCAGTGAGTTTGTTTTTCGGATGACTCAACTGCCACAGGTAACTGAGTCACTGAAGCTTTTAGAAGAGATGTGTATGTGTGGGTGTTCAATTCACATTTACTCAAAAAAGCAGAAAAGTAGGGAACATTTGTAACATCCTCAGCACTTATGAAGATTAGACAAAAGATGAAGGTTTCTGATATTGCTTCAATTTTTTTGAACAAATACAGAAAGGTTTGCCTTTGTGCTACAGTAGTATTATAGTAGAGGAAGAAGCCATTAGAAAGGAGAGAGTTGGTGCTCATTACCATACCTTCCATCTGTGGTCCACTACATTTTACATGGCACAAAACTGAGAAGCAAACAGTTACCGACAAGACAGATAATACAAGGCACACCAGTTACTAGCTTTTGAATGCCCCATTTAATAGTATTTTTTTTTTTACAACATGTCCTTGTTGTCATTCAAGCAAGGCTTTGAATTCAGTTGCAAAAAAACATCACAATTCACCCTATGTGGAGAATCTGCAGCCTCTCATTTTTTTAACCTCATTATCCATGTAGGGATCTGATTGGTTGGGGAACTATGATACGAAGGTGCTGGGCAGATGAATGCAGTGGCTGGAAAACACCAACATATTTATAGCAAGTGCTCCAGAGGAACCCAGTTGGTCAAAATGTAGTCTTTAAAATTTGTAAATTCTTCTTTTCATAGTCAATCTGTAATGACAATGCAATATCAATCAATTTTCCTTTTTTACATATAGGTGACTGGGTTTGTTTTGCTTGATGGCATGCCAAGAACAGTGCTAATGAGTCGTGAGAAGAATTTTTGTATTGATCTGGTAACAAGTTTTAGTGTATTGCTGGTGCTGGCTGTACTGCAGGGGAGAGAGGGGAGGGAGTGGTTTGCTGGATCGATGTCAGGGCTAATTGGCACAGGTGTTACCTCTTGACTGATTGCTCTCTTCTCACCTGCAGTAGCATGCTGGACCTGGCTCACACAGACACCGACAGCCAGGAGCAAGGCTGTACTCTTCCAGAGGACATAGTAAGTTGGAAAGACAAGAAGAGTTAATTTTTGGAAAAACTCTACTGAACAGGCAAGCTTCCAAGATAAGTGCATTTTTATATTGAACTAATGTGTTAAGAGCACCTACACAGTGAAACATTGTGTATTGTTGTGCCAAGGTGAACCTTTGAGGACATTCTTGTGTTACAAGACTTTTTCATATACCTATATGTGGCCCTCAGTTTATTCTGTAAAAGATGTGGCATCAGTCTCAACTTCTCTATGCAGATGACACGCATATTTATTTTGAGTTCACATTTTGCTGCTTAAGACTTTTTGGTCCCCTGGTTTGCATCTGCATTAATGTGGGGTAAGTTAGTATTTTGTATGCAGATGACATGTAGCTTTAGCATCTTGTGAAAAAAAATTGATGAGAAATTATAAATATAAATAAAACATTTAAAAATTAAGAAAATACTGAAAAATAAAAATAAAGAATATCGATCAGTCACATACATTTTCAGCACTCCATAACATATTTGAAATTAAAAAAAAAAACACGAGGAATTTAG
Source organism: Notolabrus celidotus (assembly GCF_009762535.1). Classification (NCBI taxonomy): domain Eukaryota; kingdom Metazoa; phylum Chordata; class Actinopteri; order Labriformes; family Labridae; genus Notolabrus; species Notolabrus celidotus. Next base: position 23,469,322 of record NC_048275.1, read on the forward strand.
TTTGGTTTACTGGTATTTTAAAATTAAAACTGTACACAAAGTTTGACAAACTGTAATGATAAGTTGCATGATTTCTCAATTGCACACCAACAAGTTAGCGCTGGTCACTGAAGGAACCATTATCAGCATTTCCAGTTATTGTTGAGAGTTATGGAGAGATGACTAACTTGGGAGAAAGTGGTGAGTAACATGATAACTTGTGAAAGATTTGGGATGGTTTAAGTGTCTCTAGAGCTACACTTCCCTCAAAATATACTGTCATGGGTTATAAGTGTTCTTGCTATGACAATACTGAGGGGGTGAATATTTTAAGGCAGGAAAGCAGGAGCTCTGTTTTCACGTGATGTGTATAGCTATTTAAAAGGCACAATTTTATTGAGTTTAGCAGCATGATGCTCATTCCGCCATAAAGCTATAGCACTTTAATGGCCTGACAGGAGAAATTTGTGTAGAGGCATTACACTTGAGCAGTGTGATAATGCCGTGTAGGGTCGGCACATTGGGATATACTTGCTTTTTATGTAATAATGCAAACCATTTTTCTACAGTCATGCATCCACTGAGTTGGTCCATCAGTTTTATTGCTGCTTTGGAGGATAATTAGATCATCTTCAATACAAGCACATGAAATTGTGTTAGTGAGAACATCTAATGCATGTACACAACTCTGATTTTTCCACATTTAATCATGTATTGTCAGTGTGGGTAGTGGCCATGCCAAGTATTCCTCAGTGACTGCCCATATGCTCATACTTCCCCACTGTCTCACTTAGAATTTTGGTTAATTAGCCACAGGGAGAGTTGTAAACGAGCGAGGACACACCGTTGATTAAAGTGTTACTCAGATGATGAGAGCATCTTCAAAGGGAGCTGCACTTTAAGCATTAGCAGAGTAATTACCACCCAGGCAGAGTAATAGGCCCTGTGGACACACAAGAACAGAGAGGACACGCAAACATATGAAGAAATGTAATGAGTTTCTGCACTTTATCTTTAAAATAGATTTTTGGGCTTCCATATACATTTGTTTCTTCAAATGCAAATCAACATTCTGCATCCCAAATCTGTCAGATTTTTATTCAGCTGCACACCAACACACAGACAAACACTGTGAACAAGTACTAACTCACTGCCGAGGGTGCTTTTTAAGACTGGAGTGCAGTAAGACATTACAGTGTCATTTGGGGCCTGCAGGGACACAAGTCTCTCCCCTTCACTCGTCTCTCTTTTTATTTCATCCATCATTTCTCACTGTTTGTCAAAGAAAAGAAAAACAACTGAGAGCAGTTAAAGGTCTCATTCATCTTCCTTTGTATTGTCTTTCATATGTTGGTCTGTGGTTTCAGCTGTCCACTGCGAATCTGCCTCTTAGCTCTTCTACTACAAGCACAATTTACACAATTTCTCTTCCTCTCTTGGTTGTCAGCCTTTCTATTCCTTGCTTTCTGTCCTTCTTTCTATGCTATTACTTTCTTCCTTTACGTTGTTCTTCCTTCCTTCCTTCTACCTACCTTCCTTCCTTCTTTTCTTCCCTCCCTTTTCCCTTCCTTCTTTATTTTTTGCTTCATCTCTTTCTTCCTTATTTCTATTCTTTCTTCCTATATGCCTTCATTATTTTCTTTTATTACTTCTTACCTCCTTCCTCGATTCTTTCTTTTGCCTTCTTCCTTCCTTTCTTTGCACCATCCATCTTACTTTCCTACCTTTCTACTTTCCTTCCTTTCTACATACCTTCCTTTCTACTTTCCTTCCTTTCTTTCTACCATCTCTTCTACTTTAATTTCTTCCTTTCTTTGTACCTTCCTTTCTACTTCCCTTCCTTCCTTTGTACCATCCTCCCCACTTTCCTTCCTTCCTTCCTTCCTATTTCCCCCTTCCCTTTTTTGCTCTCTACATTCTGTCTTTTTTGTTAGTTTCTGTACGTATTGTAGGCCATAAAAGTGCCCTCTGAGTTGAAACAGCATATAAATGCCATTTATGAATCCCAAATGATTACAGAATATTCACACTTTTATTACAAAAACACACACACACACAACCTCCCAGAATCATTATTAAGCCTGTGTTTTCTCCAGGAGGGAGTGTAACTCAGCAACCTTGTTCACAGTTTTGAATTCAGTAAAATAGTAGGTTCTGCTCATCATTTGCTCATACAACAGTCCCACTGAAACCTTATCTTATTGATACAGATCTGTAGTCTCTATCTACACACCATAAATGGTTCTTATTTTCAGTCTTTGGTGAATCCTCTGGGCAGTTAAAATGACAAACAATGTTTGCAGATTGTATCAGCTGAAGATACTTAACATGAAATTGGCATGGGCTCAAATGAAAACATTTGATATTTCCTTGTCAGTTGCAAGGCAATTTACATAAGATAAGAATATCTCAAACTGGATTCACATGTTGATCTAGCTGAATCTAGATGCTTCGCTTAAATTGTATTGTACACTGCCTCATCACATGTATCCAAACCCTGGAGACAGATATCACCGTTGGGGAGAGATGAGCAGCTGTGTGAACACACTTGAGTGGCTCCTGTGAGTCCAAAAGTCATGAAGGGTAGGTTGGGTCAAAGCAGTGAAGATCAAAGGTCCTGCCAGCACACTGAGAATCTGCCTGCTTCTAACACATAAGAGCCAGCATGCAGCACACAGATGACAGAAATCAAATAAAAAACAGCAATTGTCATCATTCATCAGATCACAAGTATTGAGGATTTACTCCATGTGTTACAATTAGGTGTTTTTCAGGTGACAAAGTACTGTGGTTAACTGCTTGATCAAGTATCAACTTATGTCACTAAATATTTGCCTAGGGTGTAGTCAAGCAGCTTGAAGCAGGCAGTAGTTCTGTTGCACTATGCAGAGCAACCACTAACATCTAAAGAGGTTCAAGCACTGTTGGAAAACCTGAAGTAGCGGTTGAGGTTTGAGTGTCCCGCTAATGCAACTTTATGTTTAGAAAAGAAGGAGGCCTTTTAAACAGCTTGATAACTCTGTCAAACAGTGACTTTTTATTAATGATACGGTGCTATAAACAGAACACGGTAGCGAAACACTACATGGTAAAGTACCAAAGTGCACAAAGTAACAATATGTTAAACATTTAAAAAGTAACTTTGTGTATCACTTTGTAAAAACTAAACTACCGTTGTTATGGGGTTTTGACCAATTAGAACCAATTGTTTGACACAGCTGGATAATAATGTCTGATGGAACAGACTCTTCACACAAGTTGATATGCTAGGTTTTTCTGAAACAAGGTATGTTAAATCTTCATAGTTCTACCTCTCATTTTACACAGAACGGATCTCATGTTTGCACATGTTCAAAAACTGAGTGTATGGTAATTTCCACATTTATCAACACCTGATCATAGGTAAGCTGTGATTGGCCCAGATACGCATGTTTCATAGATCACACATGAAGCCTGTTATACTTTGATTTCTGCACCTAAATATCTGCTTGTTTATACACCAGACTGATAAACATGGACTGCTGTCAGTTATGCTGTTTTTTTATGTAGAAATATATTTTTCTTTTCATCTTAAAAGGTCAAAGAGGCAGCCTTCTTGTTTTTTTCCTCATACTCTTTGAACACATCCAAGAATGATGTAAAGAACATCGTGCCCATTGAGCTACTGTCCTTGTTTATACTGACGGTCTGAAACAAGTTTTTCGTGTTAGAGAGGAAAAGAGAAGCATCACAGGATTACTCCAGACTCCACAGCTGGAACTCCAGTCACAACCCCAGGCTTTACACAATCTGAGACTAGAGGACAGAGATAAAGGGAAATAAATGCGAAACAGATGACACTTTTCTCATCAGGCAGCCCCTTACCTTCCCTCCTCCAGACTTGTGCCCAGCTGTACTCTGGCTATCATATAGGGGTTTAATTTTTTTCATGTAGCTGAGAGTGACAATAAAGGAGAGCGAAGATGACAAGCAAGGTCATGAGCTGAGCTCCTACCTATTACTTGTGGAGTGTGTGCCTGAGCCCGGTGTGCAGCCAGGATGCCTTGAGGTAGATTTCTCCTGTTGTTGAAGGAACACAGTTTTCACTGGAGTCATCTGGGGTTAGAGTTGACTCACAGGGAGACAGAACAAAACATTGCTGCTTCGAACACTGTCTTCCACAACATGCCCAACTGTCAGCTCCCTGCTCTCTATCTACCAACCTGTCTCTGCTGTAGTCTTTTGGAAAACAAAAAAGAGCTCACATTCAGTTTGCAAACCTCAATGCCGAGTAGAGCTTTTTAAGAGGTCCCGATTAAGTAAGTTTGGCAGTTTAGCTCATTTTGTCAGCATGTGAGAATTAAGAACAGGTTGCCAATCCAGAAATAGCACAAAGTTGACATTTACCCTTAAATCCACCCCAAGGACTCTGTTATCTTCGACTACTTACCCAGCTGTCATTTCATTGTCACTTTGTTTGCTGACACTGACCCTCTCTCTGTCAGCCTCTGTCAAATGAAATAATCTAAAGCAGTGCACCAAAGAGTTCACTCAGTGGATAAATAAAATATCAGTAACAAAGATGACAAGTGTCATGACACCGTATTTTGTCAGAGTAAATTAAATTTGCAAGCTGTAGCCTTTTCAAGACATTAGAGATGATAATAAATTAAGAATCAGGCTACTGATGTTTGTATCAGACTGCACTTCTCTGAGGTTCTGGTGTAGCTTTGAAGGTGAGGCTTGTGTAGTTCTAAAACATCACTGCTGAAACTAAGAGATAAGGTGAGTTGTAGAACAGATAATATTTTCACAATAATATCAGTAACGTGACATTAGTAAAACTGCCCCTTGTGATTTTGACCAAAACCAAATAAGAAGGAGTGACGCTAAATCAGTAGTAACTTAGTCTGTAGCACATATACTAAAGACTTGTAGGCAAAGTGGTGCAGGGGGCTAGAGTTAAGGGGCGATTCAGTCATTATTTGCTATGCCACAGGTAGTAAACTTCTATGTTTGTTGTGCAATGGGTGCATTTCATCGTCAAAAGTCAAATTGTTGTTTGCTTTTTGCCACTGTTTCTGAGCGCTTTGAGAAACCATGCAAGCAGTCCCTTTAATTTCCTTCTATATTTTCAGAGTCGATAAACCCATGGTTGTTTTTGCACAGGTGATTAATAACTGTCAGTCAGAGTGATGTTCATCTGGTTTTCTGGACCTGTCAAAAAACATCTTGTATTGCTTTGGTTTTTTAGTTATAACTTTTCCTCCTCTGCACATGCCCCTCATCTAAATCTTTGCTGCTTTTATTTTATTTTATTTTATTTTATTCTATTTTATTTTATGTTATTTTTATTTTATTTTATTTTATTTTATTTTATTTTATTTTACCCTTGTCATTGCTATTATTACTGTTATTATATATTTTTTCAAATATGTTAGTACATTGTTGTATTCCCCTGTCCCGTGTTGTAAGCTGCTGTAACAAAATAAATTTCCCCCAACGGGTGACAAATAAAGTATATCTTATCTTATCTTATATGCACTGGCTGCTGTCTGGAATTGTAATGACACCATGAAAAAGAAAACAAAGGAGTATATATATTGGATTTAGACTGTGATTTTATTATTTTGAAGTTGAAAAGGGGGTGTTTTATTTTGACATGGGTTGGGTTTTTTTCACATTATGTACTTCCTGCTGATACATTGACCAATTAACAGCATGATTTTCTGCAGCTGTGAGGCTTCTGCCTTTTAATAGCCATTTGTCAGGACCAATGGGAGATGAGAACAGTGTGGCTTGTGACCAATTAGCGCTCAACAGGTGGGACTACCAGCCACAAATCAGGAACAAAGCAGTAGCAGGAGCAGATGCAGAGAGAAAGCAACATCAAGAGGAGCACTGGGAGTCAAGAGTGACACAGAACAGCAGTATGCAAGAGGACAGCAGCCAAGCTGATAAATACTGTAGAAGCAACACAAGTATCCAAAATTAAGGGAATCCCAGAGGAGTTGGAGGTTGCAGCGGAACTGAGCAAGTCCAGAGTGTTAGGACATGACGCAACAGCAGAGGCGGAGTGAGAAGCTCTGCCTTACCCTTGGCGTCCTAGTAACACTCCGGCGTATAAAGAAAGCTGAATTTTACTGTTTGATCCCATATTCCCACTGCTGCTGTGATTTTATTTCCAGAGGTAGTCTGGCCGGCTTGGTCAGCATGCTACAACGTAATATATATTCCTGTCAACCAAATGTAACTCATTTTCGAACCTAGGCATTGAAAACAGCCTATTGGTGTAGTTGGTTAATTTATGGTGCAGCCAACTGAGGGATGCACCAGTGCTCAAGAAAAGTTCCAAACTGGATGTTGGCCTAATTTTTAATCCTGACTTTTTTTTTTATCCTTGAACTATATATCTCTATGGGTCTAATTGATGCCAAAGGAGCTTTCAATCATCCATTAGCATTGTTGATTTTGTTCAAAATAAAATTCTTATACAAAATGTCTGAAACAAAGTTGTGAAAAACTTTGTTTCAGACACTCTGATTTTGTATAAGAATTGTGAAAAACTTAAGAGGAATATGTTCTGGGGAATGTAGCCTAACATGAGCCTCCCACAATAACACTGCCAAAGAGTCTAAGTCCAATATTCAGTGCAGCTTATTTAAAAAGATTTGCTTGGCATAAGACAATTTGAAAATGTCCTACTTTCAAAGGATCTGCCAACGCCAATGACACAAATCCAAAGCTGAGGAGTATCAGTGTTGAGTCCAGCTACCTACATTGACCCTTAAGTTCACCTACTGGATTGTTTCTCAAGCTGTAAATGTCTGAAGCAGTAAGAGGACTGTTTGATCAGGTTCACATTTTTGTCAGCGGGCTGCTCATTGTTTCTGTGTCCTGAGCAGAGTTTTGGAGACATTTCAGAGCACCGAGACAACCGTTAATGCATGCAAAGCTTGTGAGGAGTATTCCAACTAACTAGCAATACGGTACATGCAGCAAGATGGGAGTATATCCCACCATGAAAGGTTTGTCACAAGGTGTGATATAGATAGTTAAACTCTATTCACCCAGTTTATACAAATCAATGTTTTACATGTTGACAAAAATATTTAGCTTTAACATACCAGCTGTTGCAATACTATCACTTTTCAGATAATCTATATGTCAAAACATGTATGCTGATTGGTCTGGTTTCAATCATGGAGGTCTGTTATTCCACAGAATGTACCCTTGAGTGTCAGTATGAAGTGAACCAGGCCTTTAACTAATTCCATGTAAGCGCATATGCATCAGTTTAAGACACTCAGACTAACTGCCCCTGCCTTTTACGACTGTCAGGTGATGAATGTGAACAACAAAGCTGGCCTATCCACCCCTGCAAATACAAAAAAGGTTGAGTTATTATTTAACCCACACTTTAACTAAGCCTTACTGACTTGGATTTATGTCTAAGCCTCATGAAACTGTTAGTTCTCATTATTGATAGCCATGTTTTTTAAAGGAAGATAACAGATTCCTAAAAGGTACCTCAGAACAGAACAGTATTTGAGCGTCTGAATGAAACCTTCATAAAGTGTAAGTAACCGATAATTTAAGGTTAAACAATAGCTCATTTCATTATTTTTGGTCTTTTGACTACACAAACTCTTTTTTGGAACTGTTGAGTGTTCATTTACAGATAAACATCATTCTGAAACAATGAACACCAGTTTGATTGAGAGTCCTCAAAAAACAAAAACATTGTGAAACCTTGAGCTTGTTTTTCCTAACACAAGTTTGATTGACATTTTCCAAAGTATATGAAAAACAAAAACAGGACTTAGGAGTGAAAAAAATGGTTTTGCCAACAAACTGTTCATTGGCTCTTAAGATGCTTAAAGGTGACATATCATGCAAATCGACTTTTTAATGGTTCTCTACCTGAAATATGTGTCCCTGGCATGTCTACAAACCCCCCGAGAATGAAAAAAATTCCATTCTGCCCCTGTTCTGATTTCTCCACCTTTCTGTAAATGTGTGCTGAAACGAGCCATTTCAGTTTTCAGTGTTTTTCATACGTCATAACGCCATCTGGTCTGTCACGGAAGTCAGAGCTCGGAGCTTGTTCAGCCCATAGATTGTATAAAATACAACTCAACCCCTCCTCCGTTTTTCATTACCTGCACACGTGTGCAAACAAGGAGCTTCGGAGGGAGGCATGCTAGTTGTAGGCTGTCTTAATAAACACAAAGGTCGGTTTTACTCCTCACGTCTGCAGATTTGAAGATCTAGTGGATGATTTTTATTTTTCATGGAAAAGTGCTAGCGCTAGTTAGCCACATAGCTACATGTTTGAAGCTGTGTGCCATGACACACGTCGACATGCTGACAAATAAAACAACAAGAAACAAAATCTGTGACCAATCGTTCAGAAAGGTCCTGCTGCAGGTGCCTCTCCGTCAGGATCAGATTCTGGATCAAATTCAGAGCGCTGAAGTAAAGCGGGTCTTTGAGCAGCCGTGTATATTCAGCCAACATGTAAACATTAGATCAACGTGCTGGACAGCCGAGGGCACATCCACTTCCTGAGGGGGCGTGGTCAGAGAGCTCATTCTCATTTAAAGGCACAGACACCGAAAACAGCCTGTTCTGAGCAGGGCTGAAAAAGGGGTTTACAGGCATGCCAAAATCGGATTTCAATGTGTTTCTTGAGCATAAACTTTAAAGACGTGTTTTGGGGACCTCTTAGACCAATATATTTTGATGAAAAAGAGCATAATATGTCACCTTTAATACTTCACCAGTGTCAACCTTTCACCAGGGAACTTTTACTTTTTTACGTTTTGTTTGTTTTCCTGAAAGCGATGGAGAACCAACAGATAAAATAACGGCCCATGTTAGTGTTCAAAGTGAAACATGAGCTTAAAAAGACAGGAACATCTCAAGCTGTAAAACCACAGCTGAAAGTGACTTTAACAGCTAGGAGGCCTCAGAAGGATTTGAGAGAAGAGCAACAATTTCCCTTGACCCTCTTCACATTTCTTAAAAATACTGCTTAACACATATTTTGTGTTGAAGCTTTATTTTAAGTTTCACTAGTAATCTGGACCTTCACCTTTATTTGATGTACAAAAATATAGACAGGAAGCCCTTTAATTTGCTGAGTGTGCCATGAGCCGGTAGCATATTTCAGACATTAATTTCACGCAGAGTATGAGTTCAAATTGCATGAAATGTAGGTAAATCTGTCCTTTGCTGTCTTGCCCATGGATACTTCATGGACACAGAGAGGGAATATGTTAATAAATGGGATGCTTTCAAATTCAACATCAAACAAGAATTCAAATATTGGAAAGAAATGTAATATTTTAGGTTGTCATGGAACACATCCACTTGAAGCTAGACATCTGTTCAGTATCAATCTTTATTCTCTTTTTATGAATTATTTTGCAGGCATGACTTCAGACACGATACATTTCCAATGGCTAATGATGTAAACTGACCATAATTATGCCAGTAGGTGCGTATTCTGACAATTGATTGCACACATCGCACATTTACTATCACACACACACACTTTCTAATACATGCAGAGGGACAGAAAATATATTCTTATTGGAGCACACACACCATGTAAAGAGCTGGGTTTTATTATTCGATTACTGACCCTGGGAGTTTACTGCAATTCTGCAATTATAAATCATTGTGTGTTGATGCTAAAACCTTAGCACTCACACATAGAAACTTTGCACCCTCTGACTTCAATTGACTTTTATTATAAAGCTCATGCTAGCCAGCTAAACCTCTCTCTACAGTCCTGCAGTCAATCCCATTTTAATAACCAGCATGAAACCTCATTGCTAATAAAGTTAGCATGCTGACAGTCCCTATTCACTGTGTGTGTTAATGCCCCACTCTGAGTCATGCTATGGCAATGCTGGCCCTGTTCATATTGTTTTTCCCCATTAGAGGCTAATAGTTTTAGTTGGGTTAGTGCAGTCCTTTCAGATCCTGCTGTGAACATTGATTTCAGTGTTTACCATTCTCAGAGTGGGTGTATATGCGAGTGCACGTGTGCGTGTTACTGTGTTCACCTCCTGAGGTGCATCAAAGAGCAGAACATACTGACTGACCACAAAGAGAAATATGTTATTTAACCCTGTGGTTTTATTGTCATACTACTAAACAAATTGATTTCATGCTTTTGCTTCGAGCACAAATGTTTTATCAGAGAGAGAAAGAAGAGGGGAGAGATGTGGCCTCCAAACAAAAAGCCATGCGTGTGCAATGACTTATCATACATCTTTAAAATCTTTGAATTTAGCCGTAGAGTATACATGGTGAGAACAGTATTTTCAATGGGCCCTGGGCTTTTCTGTCTGAGGAGATAATATAGAAAGCGACAAAATATTCACAGCTCGCTGGTCTGGACCACTATTAAATTATATCAAACCATGGATTTTTCTGTCAATTCAAAAGAAACCACATTTTTCAGTTCACCAAGTTCAGAATAGTAAATAGTAACTGGTTTAATAAATACAGTTCACCTGTCCTTTTTAGGGACATTCTCAGATATTTTTTTCAAATGCAAAGTAAATTTTATTCCTGCAACAAATAAGAAAAATAACTTAAGTGACGTATAAGCCTGCAGCCTTCCCAGCTTTCTGCCATCAGCTCTTTGTCTTTCACCCAAAAGAAAGCTACTTGAAAACATAATATGGATTCAGTCTCCCAGTCCTAATCTGTAAATAGTTGTGTTTTGATTCATGAGCACATGTATGTCTCCTCATTTAAACTAATGCAGAATTTAAACAGAATGGAGAACCACACATTCAGTGTTCACAAAATTACATTATGCAGATATTTGTGTACAATTTTGTTTAACTTTGTTTTAGCCAGCACAAATTGTACATAAATGTGCTTTAATTGTGAGTTGATTTAGTGTCTGAAATATGGAAGGTAGGAAAGATATGCTCCAGAAAAGCCCAGCGGGTCGACTTGGATGTATTGGTCCAACAAACACAGGTTTTCACACAGGTCGTTGAGATTTGTTGCTGTTGTGAGACGGAACATTAAAGTCAAAGTTAATGATTTGAATGTGCAAATTTTTTTGATTTTGTTCCCAAAGTATTAAACATTCTCAGAAACTATCATGGCTTTTCCAGAACTAACCAAGTTTTGGAATCTTATCAAAACCATACTGTGACTCATTCCCCTTGTAGGGCTCTATATTTAGTCACAACCAGTATCCATCCTGTTTTGTGCTATATATAAACAACACTGGCACATTATAGTATCTCATTACTGGGATAATTGGGAGTACATGGACAGAGTTTGCAAAAGATAGTAAGCGAGATGTCAAACTAAGAAGTAAAATCAGGTAAGTGGATTTCAATGAGGAGAAATAATGTCAGTTAGAGGCCAAAAGAAAAGTATGAGAATACTGTTCATCTACTTTTTTCTCTCTCTCTCACCAGGTTAGGTCGTAAAATGTACGGCCTAACCTGGCGGAGGTGAGCTCAAGCCCAAACAGTTAACATCTCTCTTCATACTTTTCTGTTGTCTCTCTCTAATCTCCCCCAAAATCCCTCATTAAAGTTTGAGAGTAAGGGGATGATCATACAGAATATACACATACCTCAGTATGTTACAACACAACCCATATTTCACAGGCCCATGTTCAACAGACCCAGGCCCTGTTGCAAGATGATAGAGAGAAGACAGGGAAACCAGAGCCAGGGGTGAGACACCCATTTGGGTTAGAGCTCACCTGAGCCCGGTTAGGCTGTGCACATCTACCTCCCCCTTTTGTAACATATAGAGGTACTGCTTGTGGATATGACGAACAGTGGGAGCTTGCATGGAGGAGGTGATTCTTGGATGCCAAAACTAATTGCTAAGCCTCCCTGAGGTGTCGTGAGCCTATAGTGCAACTTAGCGTAACACCAGTTAAGGTAGGTGCCCACTTGATGACCCCAGGGATGTAATCCCTCTCACTGCCCATCTGTGCCCATCTTGCTGACGTTGTGGGGGACATTAGGAATGATGTGGTAAACTATGTAAGTTATCAATAGAGAGTATCAGTTTGAGGGCATGATCAGATGGGTTCTCTTATCCTTCTCATGAAAGCACAAGTACCATCTGTTTATTTTAAACTGGACATTAGCAGCTTTACATTTTACCTTGAAAAGGAAAGCAACACAGATTAGCTATCCAACTGAACTTGATGCCATGTAGAACATACAGAGATTAAGACTTCTGCATTCTATTTCAACATAACCCATGACGGATCAGCCTGCATCTCTTACTTCTCTGAAATAGACTGATTAACCTTCTTCTCTCAGTCTCAAACAGACCATCTAATGGATGTTTTTATCCCAACAGCCTCTGCCTAGGATAAGATCATACAGTTTCACCCCCTCTCCTTGATTCAAGAGCAGCTGTGATTCTTCAAATGCTCCAATTTCAGTGGCCAACTCAGCGCACTGTGTTGCTGTTTTGACTAAGCTCCCTCTAGAGGTTTTTGTTCACAGTCCAGCAAAGTCAAAGCCAAGTAAACACAGCAGGTAACAGAGAGAAAATGGTTGGAACAAGGATAGGTCTGTTATCCCAATAATCTGCACTTTCATCCTCCTCTTCTCTTTCCCAGGATCTCTCCCTTTGATAATCTTTAATCTACAGTGTATTAGAATGCTAATATAAATGGTAAATGGGTTTTTTTTAAGTTTCATTTTTCTTCTTTTTGCCTTTATCTGATGGGACAGCTTGAAACAGACTGGAAATGCAGGGAGAGAGTGAGGAATGACATGCAGTAAATCATGTCGAGACCTGGACTGAAGCCAATGACTCGTGCAACAAGGACTGTAGTCTCAGTATATGGGGTTCCGGCTCCACTCACTGGGCTAATAATAAATCAATTTTATTATTATTATTATTATTATTATTATTAAACCAGTGCTTCCAATACAGACCATACTTGGTCTGAGTTCCAAGTGTGGCAGATTTAAGTGGGGAAACATTGTAGGAGAGTTGGAACCCTGTTAGAGGTGTCAGGGCCATGTAACATCTAATCTTTATTCAAGGTCCATCCCCTTTCTTCCTCTGCCCCTTTTCCATGGAGTATCACTTCCATGTTTTTAGACAAAAGGTCTATACATTTAAGAAAAATTATCTCCCCACTTTACTTATTAAGGTAACCCAACAGAAGTAAGACACCCTCTGCTGACAATGGCCCTGATGAAGACCCGTGTAGGTTGCAATACTTCAGCCATTTTTAAGGTATTTGACATGCAGATTAGAGGCATTTTAGTTATACAGTGGTTGGACCATTGGAGTACTTTTGAAGGACAGTTTCAGTGCGCACATGATGTAGTTTCTAGAGTCAGCAGGTACTTATTTAAACCCAAACAACTGCCACCCTGAACATTACATTGGCATCATTTCTAGGGTGGAGATTCAGTATTTTGTAGTGGTGCAACGGATCATCTTTGATCCGTATAGTTCGGCATCGACGTGGTCCGCGGATCGGTTGATGAAAAAAAAAAAAAAGTGTTGCGTGTTCTGTCAGACATCCACTAGACCAGAGGCCCTCAATAGACGGCCGGCAGGCTGCATCCTGCCACCTATTTGTGGCCCCTGAACTGTTATTCCTTCACTTAGAGTCCAATGCTGCGAGTGCAATTTTTAACTTTCACTTTTGTTTATGGAGCAGTTTGCATATTGGCACTGTGCCAGCTGTAGGACCCTAGAATGCACGGAAACGGTGTGGTCCAAGTTTGCTGCTCAAAGAAAAGTGGACGGTGAAAATCAGTGATTGAAAGAAGAATGGAGTGAAACTTTTGAAGTTCCTCTGCTCCTTCACTTGCCATGCCATGAAATGCAGTGAATGAGACAGGACTGGGCCCACAGATAGGGTGCATCTGTTGCACCCCTAGTATTTTGAGTCGGTACGTGCCAGCACAACACTGGTGTTGTTAAGAGGTCGTGGTCATTTCACCTGTGTCTATGAGATCAAATTGTCAAAAGAAGTTCAGTTAATAAACTCCCTCCTTTCAGACCTACTTGTTCCTCAGCTAGACAGTTTTTTCTGGCTGAACCCACAAAAATAAATGTATGATTCAAAGAATAAACAAAATATTATTATAAAGCTCTTAGCAAGGTCTTTCCAACTTCACATGAAACACATATATATTTTCCCTTTTTTTGTTTTGATTCACAGAACTGGAGGAAAGATGTGCAGACTTTTCATTTTGGCACCTAAATTGATTCTTTCATTAACTAGAACTCAGAAGCAAGTTTGGTGGTGAGCCCAAACTGTGTTTATGTATGTGGGTGGCTGTAAGTCAGAGTCACAGTTGGTGGGTGGGTGGTGAGATTGAGTAGGGTGCCTTGGTTTGTGTGTGTTGACTCTTGGTATCCCTGCTGAGATGTGTTGGAGGGCACTCACAGAAATATGTGTTTTAACCTCTGGGTTTATTGTTGTTGTTTAAAGAAGCAAATTAAAATGTCATACTCTTGCTCCTGGCAAATCCTTCAACTATGCTTGTACTGTATAAATATTAACTCTGTCTTAATTTTTTTCTGCCTATTTAGAATTATAGTGCTGCATCATAAGTCATCTAAGTACCTTGTTGAAGTAAATTCTACTTTTTGATGCAACTTTGAATCTGACATAAAATGTTAACAGTTTCTAACACCAACATAAAGGAAGGCAAACACCTGGAACCTTTTAATGCACATCTAAAGTGCTACATATAGTCTTTTGGCCACAAGGTCTGATGTGAAGCATGAAAAGCATTCTGAAGAATGAGAGGGGAACAGATGGTAAAGCTGGAGCAGGCGACACAATATTGGACTGAAAATTGCTCAGCGAAACATATGTGAGGTGACAAGAATAAAGATAAATGTTGGTACAACTGTTTCTTAGCCATTGTTTGCTCTGTTGTGAAATAATGGAGGAGAAACAATGTTCCAGTTTAGGATGTCTCACAAGGGCCTGACAGCATTATGATTCTTACTCTTGTGCAGTTTGGCAATGTCAACAACATCCACCATAACACAATTCTACCACATTCCTGATACTGGTATTTTCATTTCCTCATCTTTTCAATCGATTGAGGACAATGATAAAAGACCAAACACTTACCATAGACTCTATAAAAGAAGAGTAAATTGCCACCATAATAACACCCATTGGTTTATAGATTGTTGTGTGAACCCTTGGATTTGGCATTTTGAGTTGTGACAGTGTTTTTATTTGAAGTCGGAGTTGACCATATTTGAATGACTGGGTGGAGCTGCTGCAACAAACAGGAGGTCAACAAAACCAGCCATGGTTGATTCATTGAAGACAGATCTTTTCATCACAACATTCTGTTGTTGTGTTCTCTGCAAGTTTGCCAAACAAATCTTGACAAACATGAATGGGTAGCCATATTGAGTCAATGTATGCTGATGTAGCTAGCAAGGATGGTATGGTAGGCACTGCCACAGCTATAACACAATATGGAATTAAGACATTTCACTCACCAAAACTTGAAAACCATTGACAGAAGTAATCACAAAGCTGACATACATTTTTGTTATTTTCAGGAAAAGTCAAGTTCAGTGACTCTAGTTAACATACAGGTGAAAAAAAGCAGAGTGCTAGGTGCAACCAATGCTCACTCATGAATTATTCCTGTCTCAAACCCTTGAGACAATCTAATAAAATTCACTCCCTATGACATGACCTGAGGCCAACACCAGTTTTCAGTGTATAAGCATTGATATTTCTGCTGTAGAGCTGTGTAATTTACAGTTTCATATGACAGTGTGACTCAATTTTAGAGCCTTAGGTGGCCACTTGAGTAACTGCAGTTTTTGGCACATTCACAGAGGCTTAGTTTTCCATTCATGAATGCTTGTCTGCAATCTGCTATGAGGCCTGTGTCTCACACAAGACATTTAGCCTTTTTTTTTTGCAAAAATATAGTAAAATGAACGAAATTATGACAAAACAAAACTCTGCCAGGATAACTGGAGGTGGCTCACCCATTGCAGAGCAGATTACTGCCCGTCCCTACAAGAGGAATTTGTTCAACTGGTTCTAAGCAGAAGTTTTCTATTTTCACATCTTGACCATCTGAAAGAGATCTGATCCCAACATGTGTTTCCTTTGTTAAAACATTTTCTTCCTTTTACTTTTCATTCATAATCGACGGACAGTGACTTACACATCACAAACTCTACTCAAAATGACAAGTTCATAAATAAAATCAAAGAAGAGCAACTTTTACATTAAAAGACTGATGCTTTCCCAGCTGAGACTGAGCCTTTACTACCTGCTGGCCCTCTCACAGCTGGAACAGACATTCCTGTCAGTGTTTTCAATCTGGTGTCGGGGTCAGTATCTATTTTTTGGTGGACTGAAAAACCTGCACTGTGCCAACCTGGCACCCTCCAACTTGGCTCTGTAACATTAAGTTTTATTACAGACCCTGAGAATACTGACAGAGACCCTGGTAAGAGTCTTTGATAAATGGACCTCCATGGTCAGCGAGCTGGTAACTGCCAGCAGAATGTCTCTGAACATTTCCTCTATTATCAGGGCTTTCTAATCACAAAGCATTCACCTTCATACCGCTGCCTCCGTCAGCGCTTAACTCACCCTGCAAGCAGCAGAACAGAGTGTGTGTGGCATTATTTCCTGACTATAGTGCTTTTCTCATGTCTGGCCTTGCCAGCGATCGATCGCCTTCTCCTTTGTCTGCAACATTAACAGACTTGGAGGTGTGTGTGTGTGTGTGTGGTCCCACTGTGTGAAACCAATATGAACTGACTTGCAGTGCGTTCACCTGCCTGCGTATCCATTACCTGTTCACGGTAAGGAGACTGCCAAGGTGAAGGTTTCTTTTGCAAAGCGGTGCACTGATGTCCGATAACCATTTGGTGGACGAGGGAGGAATGATGGGTAATGGAGTTGGCTTAGTGTCATGACATTAGTATCAAGACCCATGAAACAATATCACACTGTACGTCATATTGAACCTCCTAATCCTCCTGTGTTTTTCAAGTTGTGTCTGCCCCAGTTATGATAGACAGATAGATAGATAGATAGATAGATAGATAGATAGATAGATAGATAGATAGATAGATAGATAGATAGATACTGCAAAGATATGCAAATACACTAGTCTTAATATTAAAAAGCAAAAGTAAAAAGAAACTAAAATAGCTCCTTGAACTGTTCTGAAGTGATCTACTGTGGTGCAGATATCACAGCGCTGTCCGTTTAGCAGATAGGAGCGACTGCGGTTGCCATCTCAGCTTTCATTCTCATACTATATTTGCAGAGGCTCTCGGTGTTGGTACAGGCCGTCCCTTTGACATCTACTTAACATCAGAGTGTTTGCTGAGCTGCAGTCTATCACACTTCCTGCTCTACCCCTTTGCACTGAATGTGACATTCTGCACCACCATGACTGACACTGCCCTCATTTTACCTGTATTAACATTCATCCTGGCTGATTACTGTAGGCTGGAGTGGCTTTGTACTGAACTATTTGATGATATTTTAAGTGGAGAGAACAGCCATATAAGACAGGCCTTACCTCTCATACACCACCTAGTGTATTTGATGGGGGACAGATTCCCCCATATGAACCACGAAATGTGATTCTTATTACTAAAAAATATGGCAAGTGATTGAAATACTGTCGAATGTTAATCAACCAGAAAGTCCTATAAAATTAGGACACAGAATAACTTCACCAAATAGAAACACCCCATGAAGATCCTGCTCCCATAGGGTTGCTATGGGGCAATGCTGTGATGAGGAGATCCTTTTATTTGTTGCATTTCATTATCTGCAGCCAGGGCCTTAAAAGGAACCCCGGCTACCAAAACGTATTTTCCTATATGATCCATTTTTGTATCAGCTATATAAAAACGATAATAAAATCTCTCAAAATATCTTAGTTTGTATAAAACTGGAAAAAATATTTTCACTCGTAGATCGCCATTGTTCTTTGCGTCGCAATGATGTTTGGGTAGTGACGTCATTTGGTTGCAACAGACTGTTTTCTTCATGCGTGTCAGCTGAAGCATGTGATTCCTGGGTGCTCTGTGAAGGCTTTGATGAACTTATGTTATATTTCGGATCAGACTGTCTGTACAGTGGCTGACTGCCCTCGCTGAAAAAGTCATCATCTGAGAGGAAAAGATCCAGAGACTTCACAATTAGCAGCATAAACATGGTCTTGAGTAAGTTGGTGCGCATCAGCTGGCCACTGTACCGCTGCATCAGATGTGTGTTTTTCCGTCTGAGTTGCGACATTACTCTTATTTGGACAACACTGTACACTTACGGACTGCTGTGTTGACTGATCGGGGGATTCGTCGTCAGCTTCCTTCGTGATCGTGGTAGTGGTCGTGGTCATGATCGTGCCCAATGGTTGGCCATCAGAGGCTACATGTGCAGGTGCGGGATGTTGACATCCCCGCAGGAGCACATCCAGCGTCTCCTGCCTATGGCATTTCCTCAAGCGGACTTCACTCTTTTCCCGTGGGTGTTTTGTCTGTTTATGAACGAAAACTGACGGCACGGCATTTGGCTTCAGTCTCTGTTAATAACTAGCAGCATCTGTGAGCTCTTTCACCAGCGTGGGTCGGCTAAATGCATCAAATGCATCTGGAGTGAAGTGGCGAGAGCATAGCTCCTTCGGAAGTTGTGTACGTCCACAAGCAATTTCCCACTTCTTTCTTCTCTTTTTGTCTCTTGGAAAGCTGTGTAGACTTACACCAGTCCCCTTGTTTCCCTTCGACTGGAAATTACACCCAAACGCAGCACAGTGTGGCATTATTATGGTTTCCACGCTCCTGAAAGCCAGCGAGTAAACATGGCGAAAACCAAAGGCTTGGCAAGACGCAACCATTACACGTCATCAACCCAGCTTGCATTGCGCTAGTAAAACAATGGCTGCGCTCGTAGGTTAGAATATGTGTTATAAATTTCGCTCTTTAAAGAAATAACAATTCTTCATGTGTATTTAACAAAGCATTCTAGTATGAGACAAACATTAAAGCAGATTTATGCCTATTAGTCACCACAGTTGGGGTTCCTTTTAAGGATACAACTGTATGCACACATACAAGTGGGCAATACTATCCATCTGTTCATTTTCTTCCACTTATTGGGGTAGGGTCACATAGGTAGCAGGCTAAAGCAAGTTGACCAAGGCATTTCCCCAGTAATATTTAAGTATTATTGCCCACTTGTCAAAACCCATCTGTCCAATTCCTCATTCTCTGTTTAACTTCACTGCCTCATTTTAACTTGGTGTTACTTTGCATGTTGTTTTTATTTATTTTATCGTGTTGTTTTTATTGTGTTTTATCCTCTCTGTAAAGTGTCCTTGAGCGCTTGGAAAGGCGCTTTAAATAAAATGTATTCTTCTACTTCTTCTTCTTCTTCTTCTTATTTTTATTAAGGCTCCTCCTGGGGAATTCTGAGGCATTCCCAGGTAAGATGAGCACTGGGTCCACCCTGGGGTCTCCTTCCAGTTGGTTACCCTGGAAGGGTCCAGTATTAGCTCTATCCTTACCCAAATACCTCCAGTATTGCCAACTTACATAGGACAGCTTACAAATAAGACGACTTGTCAAAAGTCAATTGTTGCTTTCACAAATGTTATCTGCAGCCGGAACATATCAGTTACCTAATCTGATGTTTAATGTAGACTTTTGCGCCTGTCATGGTGCAAGACAAAGTCCACAAATTGGGTTACTACATATTTTTCTTAGTATTTGTTCACTGAAGAAATTGCTAAATTTGAGAGTTTTCGAATGAGAAATTTGCACAATATGAATCTCTGCAATGCAGGCAATAAAAGTGTGCTAAAATCAGCTTTGCAAGTGTTGTATAAGACAGACTATACATTGAAATCAAACTAAGTAAATGTGAATGTGTTTATCAAACACAGTGTCCCTGTCTCACAATCCCTTTGTGACCTTCTGTCGTATAAAATGTGAAAAGCAGCCTCCAGATGTCACATTCATTGAAAAAAAACTTGTCTGCTCTCAGCTTTCACCCCAATCTCCTCCTTGCAGCACGTCTCCTCAGCAGTATATGATTATGACTCTTCTCTGGGAAAAAAAAACATAGCCAGTAAATGTAATCCAGACAGAAATTATGTTGCCTCCACAACATATTTGGAAAAGCAAATAACATTTTGTAGGAGCCAGAGTTGAAGTAGAGTGCAGCCACCACTCATTCAGACATAACCTGAACTCTGCACACATGTTAATGGCAGGTGTAACACTGGGTGAGTTGATGACATGTTCTTGCACCAGTGCCACCAATGTCACATATAAATAACTACACAATAACTTTTAATTTCCCCAGAGAGGTCATTATGATTTCATCTGCATCTATATCCATCACCTGTTTCCACTTTTGACTCCCACACCTAACATCTTCATTACACTTCCCCCCCCTTGATCTCCTTTCTATCGATACCCTCTCATCCATCTTCTTTCCGCCACAGAACAGCATCACTCCTGTTTCACTCTCTCAACACCTGCCTCTATCTCACTCTCTCTGTACCAAAATTCCCTCGTTCCCCAGCTGATCTGCTCTGTCAGTCTGACTCTCACACCCCCACCTTCTAGCTGTGCGATGGCAGGTAGCTGTGATGTCATTTATCCTACTTACTGTGTTGCCATGGTGCCCCTGAAGCCAATGGCACTGTGGGTAAACAGAGTTCCACATGGCTGGAGGATTCATCAATAAAAACAATGATAATGGGAAATCACACACACTCACAAAGGCACTAATATGACTGCATGCACACCTGCAGACACATTTATAGTTATTCTGTGCTGAATTCTACAAAACTAAGGGCTTATTGCAGATTAACTGTGCAAAATGGGGAGATAATCAAGCAATTTTTTTCTTTTGCAACCGAACATTGTCGTAAAAACAAAATAACATAAAAGGCAAGTTGCTGAACCAGAAAAAAAGGAACTTTGCTTTTGTTAGAGGTTATATTTTAAGCAAAGTAAAATACATAAGAAACAGGATGAAACACTAATTCTAACACTGCTTAATCAGTTTTGGTTGAATTTACGACAGTCACTTGAAAATAACTTTTCAAAGCTTACAAAACATGTTTAACTCTCCTTCAACATTGTTTGAGCAGCAGAAATCTCAGACAAATCTTAGTCGAGGAGTCCATAACCTAAGGAAATAACCCCCCAAAAATTGGATAGCAAAATCACCTGTGCCAGACTTTAGTAGTAGTGGTGTTTGCAGGGCTGATCCATGCTTTCTAGATTGTCCAGAAATACATTCGTTTTTTTCTAGAAGCAAGATAATGCAGTCTTGTAATAATAATAAGCACTGATTCATAATTTCATGTTGTCATCTATCATTGCATTAACAGCTTTGACAATAAGACTGGAAATGTCACTTGACTATCCCAGTGATCTAATGCTGTTTGCTATGCATCCTGAGAAGGGAAGGTGTGGTATGTTACTTTTAATGTTACAGAAAATACATATGAGCAATTTGAGCTTTGAATTTTTTCTCTTCCCTCGTGTAGATGGAGAAGTAGGGGAGGTAGAGCACACAGCCTAACACAGTGGGGTTGAACTCCTCACCCTGGCTCTGGCTTCCCTGTCCTCTTCCTAGCATTCTGTTCATCCTCTTTGTGTTAGGGTATGATTGGGGGGTTTGAGCTAGCATGGAGGTGGGTGGTTTAAGGATGCTGGAGCTGACTGTTAAGCCTCCCAGAGGTGTTGTGGGCCCAACTTGATGAAACACCAGTGAAGGCAGGTGCCCACTTGATAACCCTGGCAATGTACTGGCTCTCACTGCCCATTCTTCCCCATCTATCTTTCTGCTTTCATCGTGGGGAACATTAGAAGCTATGTGGTAGGTTCCATAACCAGTATGTAATCAGTAGTGCATATATATTGGAATAAGGGTGTAATGGAGTGGGTGTTCTTAAGTTAGTGCTTATCTGTCTCATTAGAGGACCTTGTGTTAATGTCAAAGGACTTGCTTGCCAAGTGAATGAGTGCATTTCAAAAAGTATTCACTTTATATCACAAATCTTTTCTGACCAATATGCCAGTGGATATACCATAGTGGGGAAAAAAGGTCCAATAGATTATTGGTATTAAATCATAAACAGCAATCCATAATTTAAAGTCACCTACTCTGACCAAACTGTATCCTTATAAGGCCTTATGATAAATAGGGCTGTCACATTTAGGCATTCATTTTGATAAATCAAAAAAAAGAAAACAGATTAATCCTACTCCCACGTCATGAATCACAAATCATATATCTGTCCACAGCTAAATTGTAAATGTGGTGAAAAAAAAAAAATAAAATAAATATATATATATATATATATATATATATATATATATATATATAACATATTTTTACAACAAATAAGTTGGCAATTAAAGCTTTGAGATCTAGATTAGGTTTATTTAGATTGTGAACTACTTGTTAAAAATCACACAGACTAACTGGAGCCTAATCTCACGAGGCCAACTGAAAAAAGCCACGCCATACTCACACATTTGCAGGTGCTCTCTGTGCTGGGATTCTTATCCACAGGAACCTTCCAGCGGGAGATGGCAAATAGATCTGGAATCTCCCAGCCATCAATGAGCCGCAATTTACTGGCTGTACTTGCCCACATTATTGAATTAAGGCCGGAGTACATTCAATTTCCCAATGGCGCCCATCGGCAAATCGAGGTAAAGGGGGGTTTAACGCGCTGGCCAACATGCAAAATGTCATCGGTGCCATAGACTGCACACACATACGCATCAAGGCTCCATCTGATGATGCATTTGCATACATAAACTGGAAAAACTTTCATTCCGTAAATGTGCAGCTGATATGTGATGCAAGCTGCTTCATACTGCGCAATAGCGCAATTGGCACCTGTTTGGAGAATGGAGCTGTGAGAGACGGCTGGCTTGTCAGTAAGAATGTAGTCTTCTATACAAATGCATGTGTTTTATATGTAGAGACTTACCATTTTATATCCATAGAAAATAAAACATGCGTCCTAAATTCCACTTCGCCCAAAATAATTTCAATCTCCTCCTCGGAGAAGTTCTTTTCTCGCTCTCTATCCTTATTTCCTTGCACCATGATTGCAGGGCATGCCAACCAGATGCACAGCTCTGTGTCCTTATATGGTGGTTATTTGCTATTCATGGGCGGGTATTCATGCTAATTGACTTCATGCTAAATCACCGGGAGCGCGCCGTCAATCTATGATGGGTTGGCATTCATGATATTACACACGTGTTTACGTTCAAATCTGAGTTGCCCCCGCCGTTCATGAATCCGGTGTTTTCGTAGTGTTAGCTTTTATGTGCAAATCTACACACAGATTTACTAACGTTTCATGAATGAGACCCAATGAACTGACAACAGAGCAACTAAATACACACAGGGTAATCAACACAGGTGTGCCAAAAGACACAGCTGAAACCAATGAGTGTAATCAAACTGGAGGGAAGCACACAAGGGCAGGAAGTAAAACTAAACCAGGCACAAGTAGTTCAAAATAAAACAGGAAACATCGGAGACTGAACTAAGAAGTCCAAGTAAGAATACATACACAAGAATTACAAGAACACATGACATGAAACATAGGGAAAAGGTTATAAATAACACTGATATAACAAGAAACATAAACAAAACCTAACAAAATCAACTAATGACAAGTTCTTTCAGATGTTCTGAAACAGTCAGAGAGAAATATGGTGCTGTTGAAATGACTAACTGTAATGCAATGCTTCTTACATTATAAATACATGGGGTTGATTGGGATGATTAATCACAAAGTCTGTAATTAATTAGGGACATTTTTTGAATTGCTTGACAGCACTGATGATAAAAAAAACGTCCACAGTGTCAGGGGCCTTGGAAGTATTGGATGTACAGACCAGATAGAAAGTAGTTTTCTGAACTAATAAAAAAAAGCCTTAGTTAATCAGAAACTTTATAATAAAGCCAGTACAAATTGAGGAGAGAGTTTTGGTTTTTCAATTTAGTAAAATAATGTTATTCCATGTCTGAATTAATGGAGACACCTTATCTCCTTAAGTTTGAGATAAATAACCGCATTATTAAAGTAAAAAGATTGCATAGCTTGTCGCTTGAGGCTTCCCATTATGGATTCTACGGGGGCATCAATAAATATATTGGCTGATTTGTAGCTTAGAGGCTGACCAGAGTGTGCCAGAAATTAATTTAAATCCTGTGACTTTTTAAGTGAACAGCAGAAAATATACCTGAAATCTAAGATGAAGTTACTTCGCTAAAAAATTTCCCATGCATAATGTAAGACCTACATAAGTTATAGAGAGTCATTCTTGTCAGACCTGTAAGTCAGCTGTAGAACAATTGCAAAAGAATGATTATGATAAGTATTTTACTCTCTATGTATTAATAAAATATGATATGTGAACTCTTTCATGAAGACTACTTTAATCCTTCTAAAACCCTGTGTGCCAAGCTCACTCTCTATGTATAAATTATGTAAAATAATCCTAGAAATTTCAGGAAGTTGCCAAAAGCAATCTGATTAAAGCGTAACACGAATTAAAAGTGATTGCTTTCCTCGTGTTCGAGGAGTAGCTGTTTATAGTTTTTTTATTTATCTTTTATGTTTCTTGTTTCTCTCAACCTCTTTGTAACAAACAAGTTGGTTCTATGAATAAAATTGACTTAGAGGGGATTCATGAAGAAGGAAATCTAGTAAACAAGAACTTGAAAGAATGAGAGGGGCAGAGGCTCCGTGCAAAGTCAATGAGGATGTTGTTTTAATTCTTGCATAAAAAATAAAAAAACCGATTGGTGATATAGTCACAATAATACATGAGGTGAATCAGTTAAATCCTGGTCTGGAAAAACATAAAAAAAATATCCATTCTTCAACACCTCCTTTGAGGACAGGGGAGAGAGAAATCCCATGAAAGCAAGTGGTACAAGAGGTAAAGGCAGAATTTAAAGCCATGGTAAAGAATTCGGCATATAGATGTTAAACAGACAGAAATGGGGATGGAAATAAAACTGACATCAGAGAAAGAGAAAAGACTTCAAAAAATAAAAAGAGCAAAATGAAAATAGAGAACTGCATGAACTAGAAATGAGGAAAACAGAGATCAAGATGAGAGACCAGCTAAGTACTACTGACTGAACTGACATCAATATTGCCAATCATATCTTCATTACCTTATGTTAGAACCTGAGTTACCCCTGTACAGGAGGTGCTGGCCCAGCTCTCTGTCAAAATATCTGATCCTGGGGCATTGATGGCCTAGCGGTCTAAACGCCCCACATACAGAGGCGACAGTCCTCATTGCAGGGGTCACCGGTTCGATTCCCAGCTGGTCGACCATTTCCTGCATGTCTTCCCCCGCTCTCTACTCCCCAAATTTCCTGTCTCTCTTCAGCTGTCCTGTCAAATAAAGGCAAAAAGGCCAAAAAATCGAACTTAAAAAAAATAAAACTAAAAATAAAATATCTGATCCTCAGCCCTCACTGGCAGATGAGGGATAATAAAGTGAGAAGTGTTGAAGGTGGGTGCAAGGGGACACACCCAGCTTCTAACTGACACCCAACAGAATAGCCCCTGTGTCCACAATTTAGACTTTGACTGCAGTTTGTAATCTTTATTGCAAATTTACAAAGCATACAAGAAAAACACAAATACATTTTAATTAACATAAAAAAACATGACGTACAACCTCTGTTTTAAGGCTTTCCCTTTAGAGTCAATAATTAGTGTCATCAGAGAAAAAGACTTCATGTTTGCTTTTGCAGTTGAACAGCTGCATTATTGCAAAGCAATGCAGGTGCCTAAATTATCCAGCGTTTGGTGACACAAAATGTTTGTCTGTTCACAAAACATGTATTGGTACTGAGTGAACTTAAAGGTGCTGACCTAGTGCCTGATGAAGGTCTCAGCCTAAAGAAGCCAACAGAACTAGGCTAAGTAGTGTGATACCCTGATCATTGAAGCACATCCTCATGTCCCCCTCTTTTAAAATGGGAACCACCTCCAGGGTCTGCCATTCCACAGGCACTGCCCCAGACCTCCATGAGACATTGAAGATGTGTGTTGACAGAAACAGCAGATTATCTTCACCAGTTGCACAACCACCTGTTTGCTATGATTATCCCTTACTTTTTTATACCAGTGTTTTTTAGTTTTCCAGTTTTTGAAAAATCAAATTCACATCAGTGTTTACCTGCAAGCAGCTTTGTATTCATAGCCTTTGTTGGTGCATTGCTTTTCACTTGCCATCAGCATAAAACTAATGACAGGTTTTGACTGGCGTCAAGCACATACAGTACTTATTACAAGCTTAACAGGGATAACCAGTAAAAATATTGCTCCTGTGCAGCATTACCAGTCAAGAGCTCCACAGGGCACAACTGAGCTAAATGAAGTGTTACTTTAAATGTTTAGAACTCAAGGGAATGCATGTTTGTTATTCCTAACAAACATGCATTTACACGTGGGACACATTTACACAAATACAGCATACACACTCATTCACAGAGGGAAAATGTCTTACTTTAAACTGATGTCTGCTCCAAATGCTACACAGCTGTTGTTCAATCATCTGTAACTCTTCTTCAGGATTAATATGGAGATCATGTACAAAGAATGTGGGATCAATAGCAGAAATACATTGACTTAGTCTGCCTGTGTTTGTGTTGTTACTTTGATGTACCGTTGTAGAAAAGATCAAAATCATTTTTCGTGTGAGTCTCTCCCTTCTGACCCCTGTCTTTATTTCTACATCAGTAGACTGAGTTAAAAACCAGCTGGGGTGCAGTTTCAGTTCTCATCCAGTATCTGTGATGTGTCTGAAGTGGCTTTATGTGTTTGGAAATCGGAGTATAATACAAAACAAACAAAGAAAAAAAGGTATACACATCAGTGTTCAGGCGTACACTTCTTTAAAGTGATTAAGAGTTCCTGGGAGCATCACCCCTCATTAACAAACATTGGCTGTATGGATGAATGGTTATGTGCTATTTTGCAAGAGTCTCAATGGTTACTTTATTTGCACATGAGCCACCACAGTGTATGACAGTGCATTGCATTCTCTGGCTACTAGCGGCCAGGTGTTGTAAACTAAAAAAAACAGATTGCTGATGCGAGGCCAGAAATGCCTTATTTAGAAGAACTCTGTATGAAAAGAAACCTAAAACTGTACAGCTAAGGAATAATACTTACGAAAAATATTCCATCCATTTAACTGGAATTGTGTACTGCTTGCCTAATTTCAGAAATTTCTCATTTTATAGAAGCTTTGTTGTTCTTTTAAAAATGTTATCTCGAGTTAACTTATTTGTCCAAATGAATTTTTGAAAATCTTACCTTCGATTTGTGTGATGAAAACATATTTTCTGCAGATAAAATCTATATTGTGTGCAATAGTTGGTGTTTAAATGTTCATTTTTCTTTTCTTTTTTTGGTTTGTCCAAACAAAATTGAAGTTATTTGTTTAAAAAAGGTACACAAACACTCTCTGACTGAGATTTGAAGTCATAAAGAACTGGTGGTGTTTGCTCACAGAGCAAAGCCTGAATGTAGGACATTAATATAAGCATGAGGCATTCATAACTGGAGACATTTATAACATCATTCAAAAAAAAAAAGATGCAAGGTAACCACAACACACATAAACACACTCAATCACACACAGTGAAAAGACACATGGAGGCAATCAATCAAGTAGTTGTGAACTAATACAGATGATGCCAAGAGAGCTCCTTTCATTGCCAGCCAACTGTCCCATGATGTGTGTGTGTGTGTGTGTGTGTGTGTGTGTGTGTGTGTGTGTGTGTGTGCGTGTGTGTGTGTGTACGGCACTTATCCCAGTCCAGAAACGTGGTGGGTTTAATGTGTCCCCAAAAACCTTCTGCCAAACCTGAAAGCTTTCCTCCTAACAATAAGTCATTAAATCACACACATACATCACACTGTTGTTATCATGGGAAAAAGGAACGAAAGAAGGTAAGCGTTAATGGGACATGAGTGTGTGAAGGAGATGTTTCGGAAAATAGAAGTGTGTCTTCTTTTTTTTCTGTCTTATGCTTAGTACATGTCAAAAACCACTCTGTGTTATCTTACAACATATCGTCCATTCACATCCATTATCCATAATGCTTGTTGTTCAGGGTCATGGAGGGCTGGAGCCCATCCAAGCTGTCATTTGGCAAGAAGCACTATACACCCTGGACAGGTCGCCAGCCTATTGCACTGAACTTATGGACAGACAACCAGACACACACACACACACACACACACACACACACACACACACACACACCTACAAGCAATGTAGCATGACCAATTAACCTAAGGAGCATGTCTTAAGACTGAGGGAGGAAAGCAAAGCAAAGCCTCAAAATCATTTTAGGTGTGCTTTTGAGGCTGAGTTACCAGATTCTACCATTTAAAACCTAAGTAAATAAAAATCCACAATGTACAGACAAATAATGCAGTTTGAGTATCGAGATTCTTCTGTACTCTCTATGTGGTGCAAGTTTCATTGTCCGCTTATGTTTCAGCAAGCTGAGTATACTGGAAAACAGTACTTGTTGGGAACATGAGATGTATAATGAAACATTTATTTGAGGTCAAACCTTTTTTTTTTTTTTTTTTTAGATCTCTGGCTTTTTCCTGAGAGTTTCTGAGATTAAAGTCAGAGTTCTGACTTCTACCAATTAAGAATGCGAACCTACACTTAGGTTTTTACCACAGCTTCAACAGGCCTAGGTGAGATGTGCCAGACTCCTCTCTGGGGACTGATTTAATTTGATGAGTTGGATACGGTGGGCCCTGGCAACACTTTGCTGCTGAGAAATGACATGTCATTGCTCTAAGGTAATGACCAACCTGGATACAGTTATGACACAGCAGGGTAATAAGTGAAGCTAACATTCTGCTCCTGTTATAGGGCTATGTTAAATGCTTGATTTTGATTGGTCAGCATACCATAGCAATAGCCTGTTCTCAATAGCACAGCGTTGCTATGGATGATCTTTGTGATGGGGTCATGCTCACCCTGGTGGGATTCCAGTCATCTAGAATAACCTTCTCAATGTATATAATCCTAATTTACGTTCAACTCCAGTATGGCTCTTGTTGCTAGTCAGATCATAAATTGAAAGTCCTGTCTTAACCCCTTATTGTGATGGGATAGCTTCACTAAAAGACCCAAAAAGCTGTTTTTCTCTCAAAGAGGTTTTGTCTTTGTCAGAAGCTTAACATCTTAACACAGCTATTTAATTGTAGCAGAAGTTTCTGTTGAAGAAAGAACATGAAACAACACAAAAAATAGGCCTTGGACACAGACTCGCAGGACTTGTTGGTCAAGCATGAAAGTCTGATTGTGCTACAAAACATCCATGCTCCTGTTGTTCCCTTCCCCAATTATAGTATACACTAAATCCTACTTAGTGTTGGACACTAGACTTTGACAGTTTACTGTTGCTTGGTAAGAATAGATGCTACCACCTTCTCTATATAAAGTGTTGAATGAATAAGGATCTGCAATGCAGTTTTCCTGATTGATAGTTAGTCAATAAAACACAGCCAGTTACCAGGAGATCACTTCAAAGGAAATCTTGATGAAAAACTAATATACATACAAATTAGAACCTCTACTTCATCAAGCTAGTGCTCTATAATCTTCATAATTTATGTATGGATGAGAAGGAAAGAGCAACAAAAGCAATCTGAAGGAAGGAAGGAATATGTACCTGCAGGTTTAATTAAGTGGAAGAACAGTGCAGATGTCTTCGTTCTGAAGCAACCATCACGTAAAGGACATTAAATGTGTTTTCCTCTAAACTTAAACTAATAGATAGACCTCAATGCCTGAATGTCAGCTTTCTCAGGGAAAGATAAGTGCAAGGTGCTAGCTGAATACATCAGCACTGAGCAGTTTATTGTTTTGTCTCTCATTTGCTCTTAATGGATATTTTAATGACACCGGCTGTTTACTCCTTCTCACTCTCTTTAACCATTACTGAGAGAGAAAGAAAGAGAAGGGGTGAGAGGGATGAAAATAAAAAGGGTAAAGAGGTGAGGGGAAATGATTATTCCTGAGCCAGAAAGAGAAAGATGCTAGGATTGAAGAGAGGTTAGCGGTGCGTTTTGTAGCCAGGGGTAAACTGTAAACTGCTGCTCCTTGCACTAGTGGTCATTTGGAGAATGGATTGAAGTTCAGGATGAATGGTTTATTGTGAGATCTTTCCACTGGTGGTGGGAAATGAGGGCTGGTTTATTTGGTCTGAGCTGACCAGGTCTGCATTATTGAAGAATCCTCTCATTGGAAATGATAGTGTGCTAATTGGATTTCTCCAGACCCCACTAAACCCCTCCAATTTAAAGCAATCTCTCAATCTATTCTGTATGTGTGTCCCACTTGGATGGCAACTTGTCTTGTTAGCCTCATTATTCAGCTTAATTTTCTCTTTTCTTGCTCAGTCTGTGCCTCTCTTTAATCTTTAGAACTGTGAGTGTTCATCTGTCTGGAGAGCTCACTCTGTCTGTTTCTTTGAAATTCAAAACTGGAGTAATCAAATCATCTTTACACATCCAAACTACACACTTTTTTCCGCAGCACTTGTTCTGCTTTTTTCCCCTCATGTTTTCTCCCTGTCAATATGTTTCTATAGGTATCCTCCAGCTGTCAATTATAATGGTTAAAGGTTCACTAATGCTTCAATAAGCAGTCTACAGCAGGATGTTGCCTATTTAGATCAACCTCTTATATGATACACCTTCTATAAAAAGGAATCTACTGTTTATGAGAATAATGCATGTTAATGGGAACAAACACCTGAATGTAACATGTATAATCATGCAGAGTCCCTGCAGATGTGTGTGTTTTGCTTTGCAGAAAGCCTGTAAACTATCATTGAATCGAGACTAAATCCTTTTATCCTCTTTACAGAGATCAAAATCAACCTTAAAACACATCCTGCTGTTCTGCCTCAGACATCTTCTGTTTTTGGCTAAAAGCTTTAATTGAGTACCTTGAAGTAGTCTCTACTCAAGGTGTCTTGGGAGACTTTTCAACAGATGCTTCTATCTTCCCATCAACCACCTGTAATTTAATCTCAAGTATTCAGCAGCAACACTAGACTGTGAAAAAATGCTGCCAATCAACCCTAATCCAATTTGTTTCCTGGTTTGAGCTGAAACCAAAGCATCTAAATTTGTGAGCTAAAATTGCAGTGCCGTATTCATGACACTAGCCTTATTTTGAAATATAGAATTCACAATGGCTTTGATTACTACCTTGCTATCATATTGAGCCACAAAAATGTGTTTGGCATTCACCTGTTTATGACATCTTCAGAGTTGTCTAGCTTTACCAGGTCAGGCATTACCTGACTTCACTTCAGGAATGCAGCACTGAAGCAGTAGACATATACAGTAAATTGGGGAGCCTAGTGATGTGTCATTCCTCAAAGACAAAGAGGTTTGATTTTTATGAACAAAACATAAAACTGTTTTTTTTTTCAAATTTGAATGTCAGTGTCCTATCAAGCAAAAGAGTGAGAGTGAGAGTGAGAGTGAGAGAGAGAGAGAGAGAGAGAGAGAGAGAGAGAGAGAGAGAGAATAAGGAGCGGTCCAAGAGTGGCCCTGTACATTCTTTTCTATCTCGTCTCAATCCTTTTTCTTAAACAGCCAAGTGTGCTTTCCATGTTTTCTTTGCTTTTATCAAGGCGCATTGGAGTTAGATGGTGTGTTGTAGATTATTAAACATTTGGTATTCAAAGCAGTGTGTGGAAGTGAGAGTGGAAGTGAATTATCATCTTCTTATCTTGGTAGTACCTGTCAGGAGGTTGGTAAAACAAGAGACATCAGGCCAAGTGAGCAATCAGTTCCTAAAATTGGTGTGTTGGAAAAAGGAAAAATTGGACAAGAGTAAGAATCTTTGACAAAGGTTGGATTGTGATGGCTTCATATCAAGTCTTGTTGGGTATTCACAGTATGTGTTGGTTGGTAACTACCAATAAAAGGTTGAAGGAGGGACAAGAGGAGAAGAAGCAAACACTTTCCATGTGATTGTGAGAATAATAAATGGCAAACATGGAATCAGCGCAGCTTGAGTTGCCTGTCTGAACTAGCTTGCAGGTTTCACTCTATTTATCCGGAACGGTTTACAATGACAGATGTTGCTATGTCAGAACATTACTTGCATCAGAGTGCCAATGCCATCCCCTTGGAGGGATGTTTTTTTAGGAACATAAAAACAGTTCATAGTTTTGACCTGGCCCCTGAATTCCCAAGATCTAAATTGGATGGTGCATCATTGGGATATGTTGCAACAACTGATCCCTGCAGACCCCACCTTGTTACTAACAGGACTTAGAAGGATCT
The DNA here is from genome assembly GCF_009762535.1 of Notolabrus celidotus. Lineage (NCBI taxonomy): Eukaryota > Metazoa > Chordata > Actinopteri > Labriformes > Labridae > Notolabrus > Notolabrus celidotus. The sequence goes on from NC_048275.1 coordinate 23,501,700, forward strand.
GTTTCCAACATCTTGAAGCCAGAAACCACACAACACTTCGAGGTCTTGTGGGGGCCATGCCTTGACAGGTCAGAGCTGTTTTTGTGGCCAAGGGAGACCAACACAATATGATGATGATGGTGTATGTTTGCCTTTCCAGGGAGCATTGTACTATGCTCCTTTATTTACCTCTTTCATATTTATGCATACACATCAGGGAGATGCCCAGTCCAACCAATCCCATTTTACAGGCCTCCAAGGAGCAACTGGATCAAGATGCCTTGTTCATGCATTGTTCTTTGTTTCCCCACAAGACTGAGAGAGAATCCTTTGCCTGGGAATAGGTCACCATCATTGGGAAAAGAAGTCATCTCACATCCCATCTTATTTTTCAGCAGCATGCAACAAGGGGCGGCGCTATAAAAGGCTCATTCAAAGGGCAGAAGTTGCCTTTATTGAAAACCGTTTGTTCTCTAAAATGTATTCACAAAGCGTGCCACAGTCTCTCCTGTGTGCTATGAACCATGCATTCTAATAGATGGCCATAAATGAGAGAATTAATAATTGACATCCTGCATGAAGAAGCTCTAATGAGTGTTGGTCTGAGCCAGAAGCCCTCGGGGGAAAATAAACAATCTATTTATTAAATAAAATGGAACATGATGAAGGTTATTATGCTCGGTCACACATCTGAAATAGGTTCCTTTTTTTAATTTTAAAAAACAGACCATGCATAGCATAACGGCTTGGCACTGGAGTGATGTCTGCAATTTACTGTTGAGGATGTAATTATCTTCTTTCTGGTACAACTATAGATGGACTAATTCTTATATGTATTTGGGAACAGTAGACAGTGGAGTAGTGAGACTGGGATTTACATTAGAATTGCAAGGTTTTTACAGTCCAACAGTATGTGTGGGTCTGCATGTGTGTGCTTGGAAAGCCTGCAGTAGAAAGGATATGACTGAACGTGTTATTGATCACAGACAGGTAATCACCAGCTCTGATCCTTAATTACACTTATAGATTTGCTGAGGACACAGTAGCAGCTTCTTCTGTACATCCTCTGCTTTAACTGACAAGGTCACTGCAATGACAGACGAACAGGAATGTTGCTGTGTAGAAGTCACACGGTCAATATAACATAGGCTATGTTCACACTGCAAGGCTAAATGCTCAATTCCGATTTTTTGCTTTGATCAGATTTTTTGTCTGTTCACATTACCATCTATAATGTGATATGTATCCGATTCCAGTATGAACTCTTTGCGGCTCCGAACTGCCCCGCATGCTCAAAAGAACAGTAACAATGACGTCCCATGCAGCTGTTTCACAAATGTAAACATGGAGGAAGTCAGCATTTTCGCCTTTGTTACAAAGTCTTTGTGCAGTGGGAGCCGGAGAATGAATGACCAGGTGCGGAGGAGGTCCAGTATAAAGAAAAAGAAAGCCAAATTGCTTGTTTCGGCTTTTCGCGGAGCTGTGACCGCACATTCGATTGAAAGGTCTATGTGGATGCGGACACGGAGTCAGGAGTGGTGGGTCTGCGACGTTAATAGTTTCACAGAGACAGAGTTTATTCAAAACTTCCAGATGTCAAGGGCAACTTTCAATTACACCTGTCAGCAGCTCTCCCCAAGACTCCTTTGGCAGGACACTCAATTTAGGCACTCCATCGTTGCTATACTCCATTTTCACAAGGCCGCTACTGCCCAGAATTGTGACGTGCGCCGCTAAAAAGTGACGTGAAAGTATCAAATGTGCATCAAATCCGCCTTGGATGTTCACACTGAGGTCGCATTGAAAAAAATCTGATCTGTATCTGATTCAGGACCACATATGGAAGTAGTCTAATTCTGATTTGAAAAAATCTGATTTGGGCCAGATTTGAGTGTTCACACTGCCTCTAAAAAATCTGACCTTGTCACTTGACCCCAAAAATAATTGGATTTGGGCAGTGTGAACATAGCCATAGTGTCAAATGCAGAACAGCTGACAAAAGCCACATTTCAACATATATATCAAAATATAGGAGTGTGGTCTCGCAGAAATGGGCAAAATGACTGAGGTGTGTTGTGTGGCAAAACTTTGTGTTGATGTGATTTATTTGGCATGATGTTAACACAGAGATATTTGAGAAGGTATAAATAGTGTTGATGTCAGATCAGTGTGGTCATACGGGACAGTTGATGAGTTTCAGTACTGTGCCAGACCAAGAGAGAATTTGACTTTTTATAAAGTTTCTCTCATGTCATCATTTGACATTAAGACATTATGGAGCAGTTTGGTGTACCAAATTATGCCTCTTCAGGACACAACATGACCCAAAACCTAATTTCCCCCAAGTCCCTAGCAGCCACAGAGACTAATAGATGAAGGTATCATAATTAAATGATTAAATGCAGAAATTATATCAATTTTCAACAACAAGGGAGCTAATTGGAGTTAATTTGAGGGTGAATCAAGGCCAACACAATCAACAATTCTGACTGAAAGGTAATGCAACAAACCTGGAAAATCACAGAAACCAGATTACCATGACTTGCCTGCCTAACAACACATGCTAAGAACAAAAAGCTAACTTGGGAGAGGACGGAGATGGGATTCCCCTAAAGTGCTGCAGTGATGTCACCTCTCCTGATGATAGGGGAAAAACCTCCAACTCAGCAGAAACTAAAGGTCTATCTGTTCAATCACCTCCAGGATATAGCACACCAGTTTATGCCACAAAGAGGCATTGGGAGGTCAAAATAAACAGAATAACGCGTTAACTCAAATTCTCCTTAATGCAATAATTTATTTGACCCGCGATTAAGTCGGTCTTTATCATTGTTTTGGATTGCTGCAATAATAAACATGCATTTGCATAAAGCAAGCATATTTGTCCACCCCCATGTTGATAAGAGTATTAAAAACTTGAAAATTATCCCTTTAAGGTACATTTCGAACAGATAAAAAAATGTGCGATCAATTTGAGATTAATCGCCAGTTAACTATGGACATCATACGATTAATCGTGATTAAATATATTAAACGATTGACAGCCCTAAATAAAACACATTAAGACTACATGTGTAATGCTCAACATAGCTAAGTAGTTTTTGGCACGTTCATGATGAAAAGACACCCATATTAGATATCATTCTATGTGTTTTACTTTGATGATGTTGTGCTGTAAGTACCTATTTTTGTCCTAACCTCAATATTTCTTTCCTTTATTCAACCAAGTAGTTGAAGCAGTAGATGATGCCTGAACAAAGCCAAGCTATGGCCTTTCAACAACGCTAATTTGAGTTATTATATGGTAAGTTCAGGGAAAGTATCATGCCTCTGCCAAAAATCCAATCACCTGTGCCTTTCCAAAGCCATCACCTGCCTGCTTAACCCCATCTCTTCTCTCTCCCGTCCTCTACTTTCAAAAAGGAAGCAACAGGGGGAGCTGAACCAGTTCAAACTACCACTCATCCCTATACCTCAGCCTCACTCAACCCCTCTCACCTCAACCCCCTCACACTAGCATGGCTTGTTATTGAATTATATTTTGCCCGGTAAGCCTCTCTTCTTTTCACAGTACATTTTGTACTCCTGTTGTTTTCGTGGCTGTTACTTCAAACCTTCACATGCTACCACCATATAATGCAGAGCTAGGGGCCATGATGTTTCTACAAATAATCATAAGTGCTCTGAGATGAAAACCCTCCCATTGTGCCTTCATTCTAACACTTACACCTCACTGATAACTTGCATCACCCACCACATGGCCCTTAATAGCAATCCAAACAGCATTACCACTTTCTACAGTCAGCGGTTCTGTGAACGTAAGCTGCAGGTATTGACAACCTTACTCTACCCCAGGGCCATTGATGACCAACACAACCCAAAAATAAAAATAGATGGGCAGCAACAGCCAGCAAATTGTTGGAGTTGTAAAGTGGGCACATCCCTTCACTGGTGTTTTGTCAAGTTATGCCCTTGAGGTGGAACAGTTAGCTATGGCATATTAGAAGTAACCCTCCATGCTAGCTCTCAAAGCCATACACGCACGCTTAACCTTTGTGCTATCGTATCCTCATGTAGAATTGCACATCAACATACAACTACATACAAATATTACTAGAGCTAACATTACATGAGAAAAAGGAAAGGAGAGAGTGACTACTCCTACCTATGTTAATGCACCAATGTCAGAGCCAATGAAATTTGTAAGGTAATACCTCACCCTGCCACTAAAAGTCTTGATGCAACTATAAACCTAAATATGTGCAATTTTAAAGACTGTATAAAACATATCATGTAGTCTCTGTGATGTCCCCCAATGGTTTCTGAAAAGGTTTTTGAAACCCAACCAATGAGTCGCCCTATAAGAAATGCTGACTCAACTCAACTCAACTTTCAGTCAGTCTTGACAGAGGTGAAGAGGTGGAACTGAGATAGGCATTTGGCCTTCAAGCAAACTAGTACAAAGCAACCTTCTGTCAGTAAAATCAGTCATGCAACTTTTACAAACAATTCTATCTATACAATTCTATCTATACAATTCTATCTAATCTATGCATAGCTCTTAGCTTTAAATTTACTCATCATATAGTGTGTATGAATAAATAAATAAATAAATAAATAAATAAATAAATAAATAAATAAGCAAGCTATTCAGAACATAACATTGTTTTGTATTTTGTAAAAATTAGCATTTTAATGCAGGTGTTAGTGGGGATTCCTTGGCTTTCGAGCCAGCCTCAAGTGGACACTCAACGAACTGCATTTTTGTACTTGCACTTTTTGGCTTCTTTCTCAAACACTGGAGGTTGCTGCTTAGACATAACAAGCTTCTGCACAGCCAGCCTTTAAGGTTGAATTATAATTTCAGAAAGTCTATGTAAAGGCCAAATAGCTAGATTTGGAAGGTAAGATATAGCTGCTAAAGTCAGCTGTTATTCAGGGTGGTAAATTTACACAAGGTTCACACTGTAGATAGAGGTAATACTGGAATTTAGGATTCATAAAAACTATGATTAAGACAGGGAAGACATCATAAAGGTTATGTAGGATGTTCAGGAGTGCGACTTGTCTCTTGTAAGACCATTCTTTCTGACATTTATTTGCAGAGTCTTCCTCTTCCTTATGCCTTCCTACTGCCTATCCCTACACATACTGTGGTCCCTGATGCTCCATCAGCCACCCCACAAACAATCTGCCTCAGCACCATCAGTTCAAATCCTCTGAGAGGAGTAAGAATCTTTCAGGGAATACCTAAAGATGTGTAGAAGGTTGTCTAAGGATACTCTCTTAATGGAATAGTGGGCAGAGCTTCAAGATCATACAAAAACAAAACAACCTTACATGTAGTGTGAGAGTGGGATCCAAAGTGTAAGGAGCCAATGCCTCTCCTTTCCTTTTCTGATTTGTCACTATGAGTGGAGTTCCCTATTTTTTAATTAATCATTTCAAACATCATCTTAAGTGCCAGACATAATCAGTTTATAAACCCAGACAAGCCTGAAGGAAGCCGGTTAGTGTGTGGGGGAGCTTGTTTATGTCTCCATCTTGTGTTGGCATTAGTATGTATTTTCAAAGTGCAGCAGATATTAGAGCCCTGGTTTGGACAGAGTCATTCCTTGCTGGAATGCAGAGCCTGCTCGCCCTCTTGGAAATAAACATAAAACATTGGACTGAAAAAGTATGATAGTAAAGATAACCTATAACCTATAAAACTAATACACTTTCTGGTTGGAATTATAATAATAATAATAATAATAATAATACATTTTATTTAGAAGCGCCTTTCAAAACACTCAAGGTAGCTTTACAGACAGATTAAAACACAATAATAAAACAACAGGATAAAATAAATAAAAACAACAAGCAAAGTCACACCAAGTTAAAATGAAGCAGTGGAAATTAAACAGGGAATGCAGTTTGAAACAGATGGGTTTTGAGTTTTGATTTGAAGAGGGGTAGTGAGTCAGAGTTTCGGATGTCTGGTGGGAGTGAGTTCCAGAGTTGGGGAGCAGAGCGACTGAAAGCTCTGCTCCCCATGGTGCTGAGACGGGCAGGGGGCACAGAGAGGTGGAGGGAGGAGGAGGACCTGAGGGAGCAAGAGGGGGTGACAATGTGGAGGAGATCAGACAGGTACGGGGGGGAGAGGTTGTGGATGGCCTTGAATGTGTAAAGGAGGATTTTGAAATTGATTCTGAGTTTGACCGGTAGCCAGTGGAGCTGCTGGAGGACAGGGGTGATGTGGTGAAAGGAGGGGGTTCTGGTAATGATGCGGGCTGCAGAGTTTTGGACCAGTTGAAGTTTATGGAGGGATTTGTGAGGGACACCGAAGAGGAGTGAGTTACAATAATCGATACGGGAAGTGACGAGACTGTGGACCAGGATGGCAGTGGTGTGAGGGGTGAGAGAGGGGCGGAGACGGTTGATGTTGCGGAGATGGAAATATGCAGACCGGGTTATGCTATTGATGTGAGAGTTGAAAGAAAGTGAGCTGTCGAGGATGACACCCAGACTCTTTACCTGAGGGGAGGGGGACACTGTTGAACTGTCGATGGAGAGGGAGAAACTGTCGGCTTTGGATAAGGTGGATTTGGTGCCTACAAGGTGGAGTTCTGTTTTATTGCTGTTGAGTTGAAGGAAGTTGGAGGTGAAACAGGATTTGATCTCAGAGAGGCAGAGGGTGAGGGAGGAGGGTGGGAGAGTGGAGTCGGGCTTACTGGAAAGGTAGAGCTGGGTGTCATCCGCGAAGCAGTGGAAGTGAATACCGAATTTGCGGAAGATATTGCCAAGTGGGAGAAGGTAGGTGATGAAGAGGAGGGGCCCCAGGACAGAGCCCTGGGGCACACCTGAAGTGATGGGGGAGGGTTGAGAAGTGAAGGATTTGAGTTGGATGAACTGAGTGCGTCCTGTGAGGTAGGAGTGAAACCAGTGCAGGGAGGTGTCAGTGATGCCTATGGAGGAGAGTCTATTGAGGAGTATGGGGTGAGAAATGGTGTTGAAGGCCGCACTCAGATCGAGGAGGATGAGGATGGAGATAAGACCTGAATCAGCTGCCATGAGGAGGTCGTTAGTTGTCTTGAGGAGGGCTGTTTCTATGCTATGGCGGGGACGGAAACCGGACTGGAATTTTTCGTAGAGGTTATTGCTGGTGAGATGGGAGTGGAGTTGAGAGGCAACAGTTTTTTCTAGAATTTTGGAAATGAAAGGGAGGTGAGAAATGGGGCGGAGGTTGTTGAAATCATTGGGGTCTGAACCAGGTTTTTTCAGGGTGGGACTGACAGCTGCAGATTTGAAGGGGGTGGGAACAATTCCAGTAGACAGTCAATCAATCAATCAATCTTTATTTGTATAGCGCCAAATCACAACAAACGTTATCTCAAGACACTTTTACAAACATAGGAGGTCTAGACCACACTATGTCAAATTATGAACAGAGACCCAACTTCAAGACAGGGTAAGACTCAGTCTGACCCCACCTTAATCCATCATGAGCATTGCACATCGCAGTATTTAGACAGTGAGGAGTGGATAATGGCTGATATGAGGGTGAGCAGAGGGGGGAGGCAGGATGTGACCAAGACTGTGGGGAGGGGATCGAGCTGGCATGAGGAGGGCTTGGACTTGGTTATGAGGTCAGAGATTTCTGAGGGATGAGGGAGTTCAAAGGTGGAAAGAGATTGACAGGGGGGAAGAAATTCAGAGGAGCGAAGAGGGGTGGAAGAGGAGGCCAGGTGCTGGTGGATTTTGTTGACCTTTTGGTTAAAAAACAGAAGGAGAGAATTGTGTGTAGATTGCTCTCTGTTTGGCATATTTAAGGAGCCACCAAATCATCAAACCCTACAGTTTTTGTTTTTTTTTCCTGACTATCTCATTTCAATTTGAATGCTCTTGGTATTAAGAAGACCATCTGCTGAGCAAAATTGTTCCTACAAAGTGGTCTAAAATAGCTGTGACATTGTATAAAAGCAACAAGTGATATCTGTTATTCCTCTGACAACTCTGCGGCTTTGTTTTTCCTCTTTTGCAGATTTATCTTGCTCTGCCTCCCTCTTTCTCTTTGGCTTGGTTTAATAACGCTGCATTGTGACGACTTTGATTTCCCCCAACGCTCCCTGCTTCTCTGTGTGACAACATTGCGGTGTGACAGTTTCGTGTTGTTCTGATGTCTGTGTTTCCCCTCAGCCTTCACTCTCGGCTTGTAAGAGCTTAACCAGCGGCTCCCTGTGAGCCCAGGCGTAATTACAACGGCAACAACATCAGCTCAGCTATTTTGTCTGACAACAAAACTGCTTTGCAGACACAGATGTGCTGGCTTCATTCGATTGAGGTTTAGGAATGTGTAATGCATCTGTGTGCTCATGCGGTGCCTCTTAATGTATACAAAGGCACCTGTGTGTGATATTTGCCTTGTTCATGTCATGTGTCAGTGAGTGTTTGTGTCTTTTGTATGTGGCAGCAAACACAAACATTCCTCAATCTGGAATATTAAATCATTGTTTGTGCAGTTAGAAGTCATTACCACATGCAAGCTTGTAAGTACTTTACCTGCAGAGAATCTCTAACATGTAATCATTCAAGCAGCTGTTCATATTTATTTTACTTTCAGAATCTACATTAAAATGATTGAACTTGATTTACCACATGCTGGTAAGAGCTATTAAACAAACAGTGTTGACAAGCAGGACATGCGGGAAACAGCAAAAAACTGCAGATTGTAAAAGACAGGGTGGAGAAAAAAGGATGGGGCTTTTGAGAATTCAACACCCACATGATGGGATTCATATTATAAGCCTAAATTTTTCTCTCCTTTTTAATTATTTTTTTTTGCTGAATCCCGAGCAATTAATTAACACTACAGTGTTACAGTGCATCAAAAACATTGTGATGTTGCCCAGAACTATAGTGTTGGTGGAGAACCAATGGCCTTATTTTAAAACCACTTCACACCAGACTGTAAAGCACTGTTTTGCCTTATTTGATGATAGAAGTATCAGTTTTACACCTTTGATCACACCACAATGATCTTCTGGTTGTGTCTAGTGCTTTGGTTCCTCGTTTATGGTCCAATAATAATACTGCAAACTGAGGAGTCATTTCTCAGATGTCATAACTTATGCTGTTGCCCCACCATTAAAAAAAAACACCAACTTGCTTTAGATGTCAGTCTACAGTTTACTCACTCAAATGAAAGATGTAAACCTCTTTACATATTGCCACTGATTCTTTCACTCCAGAATTACCAAAGTAAATGCTGACCATTCTTTTATGCTTCTGGGATTGAGCTGAGACGCCTTGGGTGCTCCCTGTGGAAACAGTATTGACTTAAACAGAAAGGGATTACCTTCGGAGTGTGTAATGCTTGACGAACGCGGCACACATGCTTCCTGTGAAAATTAAGCATTAGGAGGTCTGGCAGCATGGATGTCTCTCCTCTAAAGAGATCTAGCTGCCTTCTTCCAGACTTTTGTTACCAAGAGCCTGGGAAAGGAAGAAGATTTAAAACAGTGTATGTTCTCTTCATGGATCTCCAGCAAGACAACAGCATAACTCAGGGACCAGGAAGATGCCTTTCAGAATTTACCTGCAGGATAGAAAATTCTAGAGATAAGTTCTGTGTCATAGAAGAACAAAGCTAATTCATGACCTTAGTCAGAGGACCGTTTGAGAGTGAAGAGTGCATACATCTGAATTGTTTTTCGGTCTATCTCCATATTCAATCACTACAGGTGCTACCTTTCTGCAAACCCAGCAATTCATAAACCATAAAAGCAGAGGATAATATTCCCATTCCTCCAGATTAAAACTAGTCATAGGACCAATGGAGTATATGGTTGCTAGTAGTGTAACATTTAAGCCTGATGATATTGAAGGTGATAGAAACTACCACAGGAGGTACAATTGGTTGTTCTTTTGAATAACATTAATGTGTTACACTAAAATTGCAGTGGTGTTTATGAATTCATCTTGTAAGTGTTTCATGTAGGGTACCCTTCAGAGCTAACAATGTTTGATTTATATTTAATTCAAGACTTAGAAGTGTGAGGGTCCTTTAGTTGTTGCCTGTTGTTCTTACTTTGAAAGTAACAGGCCTCAGCTGTCCTGTGATTGCCAGCTAGGTTCAGAGCGAAGCAGTCGGCATGCTGTTTAACTCATGTATAAGTGATTGTACGAGGATGTAGTCTGAAGAAAAGAGACAAGATGAAAGACGAGAAAGGGGAGTAGATTGGAAGTAAGAGGACAAAACAGGGGAAAAGATTAGAGGAAAAATAAACGTAATGAATTCGATGAAAAGACAAGGGAAGATCTAAACCCTTACAGAGGGAGGGAACCATCAAATCCCCCAGAAGGCCCTCTGAGTAAGACGATTTCATTAGTAATTGATCCGTGTGTGCTGAAGCGTGCATGATAAAATGCTCTGTAGATGACTACATTAGTTTGCATTGCAGACATTTTGGGACTTGAACGGTTCCAGACAGAGAAATAATTTAAAAGCTCTATGCTCGCAGACATTTGTATTACTTTCATGCTCTAAGTCAAACATTTGATGCACACAGTAGTTACAAAGCAACGACAAAATGACAAAACAAAGTCAATAGTTGGTGTGTAATCACGGGGTTGATATGAAATCTGTCCGTTTAGAAGTGAATACAAATATGAGTTGTTTAACCATTATTGCTATGACTCGGGTAAGATCTTAAGAAGGTTGCATCCATCCGGCATCTGTGCCGTTTGAGAGGATTTGGGATCTGCGAAGGAAAGTGAAGGAGAAAAGCTATGAGAAAATGTGAGGCTGGCATGTCACTCATATTACTTTTAGCATCAGTGTGACTGATGTCTGGCATCTTTTAATCCCAGAAACAGCAGAAATCTTTTGAAAGAGTTTGTCCTACCTACACATCAGGAGACAGATCACAGCAAGAGGTTTGATTTGGTGTGATCACCAGCAAAAGAAGACAGCAGCTCCTGCCAAAGAAAACAAAAGGATAAGCAAGAATAAATTCTAACTCTTAAATGCACACAAATGACTTGCAAACTTGTTTTACAGAGGTTGGATTAATTTCTGTTTTGGAGCTTGAACTGCTAAAACCTTTTGGACCTGCAGATCGTGTTTTTGTTGTGTTTGTACCTGTTAAGCTTCTGTTTTTAAGAGGAATAATGAGGACATTTTGAAAAATGATAATGTGTTTCTCACAAATATTCTGCAGCACAGTGGTAGAGAAGGTCTGGCTGAGGTGTCTGAAACTGCTCAGTAGCTTTTAGAAAAGCAGACTAGAATTAAAATACACTGTTTGGAAATTCAACGTGGAGCTCTGTGAGAAAGGCTCGGAGTTGTCAGTGGCTCTCTGTGTGAGGAGAACAACCTGGTAATGAACTGTCAATTAGCCCAGCTAACAAAGCTAACAAGATGAGACATAGAGACGTGTGTGTGTGTGTGTGTGTGGGTGTGTGTGTGTGTGTGTGTGTGTGTGTGCGTGAGAGAGTGAATGGGACAGGGATTGTGTGTGTAGGTGTGTGTTTTGAGTGATCATGGACAGGTGTGCATGTGTAACGTTTTTTGTGCGGTGACAGGTTGAAAAGCAAATAAGTTTCACTTGGTGTTTGTCTGCGTCAATTTGAGGAAAAAACGACAATACAGAGTTAACTTGGCCAATGAAGCTAACAAGATACGACTTCTGTATGTGTCCATGAGGAGAGATTGTGTGTCTTGCAATACAGGGTGCTAGCTGCAATTTGGCTGAAGCAAAGAGTGTGTATATACACTGTATGTGTTTAGCAGCAAAGACACATGCGTTGAGTTGCAGAACTTTCTTATCTGCAGTGTCGCCTTACATTTATACACACCTAACACCTGTGCATGTCTCAATCTGCTGTTTTCTGTTTTCATCCTACATCTTCTTCCTCTAACAGGGAGAAGGAAGGAGCATGTAGCATCAAGAACAGAATTGATTTACTCACAGGTTTACTTGCTCAACTTGTTCTTTCCATGATTTATAGTTCGACCACAAGATTCTAAATTGCATAAGTAGCATGACAAGACGGTGTTAATTCTGCCACTGCATTGAGAAAAAATAATGACAGTTTTGGCTAACTTATTTAAGTAATTAGTGAATAAACTCACAATAATTACTATCAAGGAGATGTTGCTCTTGGTATAAGCAGCATTTTTCCAGATGTGAATTTTGTTTTTTCCTGCAGTGAGTCATGTCAAAACCAATCACACACTTACAATAGACCTATTTTACTAATTTTCACCTTTTATTTTGCAAGTCTGGGATACCTAAAGAGTAATTATGCATGATTTGCAGCTTCTTATTTATCTTATACTGTTGTCTATGGAAACCCTCATTTCAGAACTACTCAGCCCCCTCCTGTAAGGCTTCATTTTGGCTGCTTTTCCAGTGATATAAAGTTAATCACAGCTTGTGGGTGTTACTTCTCACTCTTTTGTAGTAATGAAATGACCCAAAATTTACTGTAAAACTTCAATTAGTAGCCCAAGGCTTTTATTTATTTCAGTCCGCAAACTCACCCTGCATTTATTCAGGACTGGTGACAATAGGAGACAGGCTTTTAATTATTTTGGAATAAAACTTTTCCCCCTCAAAGATGGGCTTTCTGTTGTTATTTCAGCCTCCATTTCCATCTTTTAAGCCAGCACAAACAATAAAGTCTCCCTGTCACTCCCCGGTGCATTCACTTCTTCAGCTTTCATCCTGATCAACTTATAAGACACTGTAATGCCAATCAACGCCATGCTTGTACACTGCAGAGTTACTTGTGAATATGTTCAAGCTGATCATTCTCCTCCCACCACTCAGTGTTCAGCTTCTCATTGTCTTTGATGTAAGTTAATGTTCTGCTATGTTTCCACTCATTCTCTTAAAACCAATAGAATAGGTCCTCCTGCTGCTTATGTTGTGTGAACTAGACAGCCTGATGGCATTCAGATCCTCTCGTTTTCTCCATATTACTTTGGCAATCAGTAAATGCTACATGTGATGTTTCAGTGGCAGTTTAGAGTATAACATTTGTTGCACAGAATGCCAGAAAAAAAACATACAGCCACTCCTGGTAACTAAAAGGAATCCTCTTTTCTATAACTGGGATAGGCTTTTTTAAAAAAGTTTTCCAGTTGCCTTAGCGGAAAACATCTCAAGCTAGCTGTTAGCACCCATGCTAGCTCTCCATTATAAGTCAGCTTCTGTTACATTACCTGCAGTTATAATGGTGTAACTCACAGCTTATGGCTCTGAGCCTTCATGGCCAGTCTCTATAGATGGAACAGCCCCAGGTTTTGGTAACGAAGGTCCAAGTATTCAAAACGAGCTGTTCAGGAAACCCTAAAAAAGACATCTGGGAATTACGCCAACATCTGTGTATCTCATGATTTGAAACTTTGCAGAGATTAATTACGGACATCCAACATTGTAATTTCAAAGGCTAAGTGTTAATTAACATGTGAACATAACACATGTATGAAAAAGTAAACATTACAGAAACAGCTACCACATGTACAAAGGAAGTACTTAAGGAGGCTGAAAATACAAACAAAACACATTTTAAGACTCAGTGAACAATGAAGGGTAAAACTCGGCTTTACATTTATTCTGACGGTATCTTTAAGTTGCTGCTGGAGTTGGAAACTATCTTGGGAGCTTGTGTATGTTGACTATTGGGACTACCGTATACAGGATTGTTTACCTTATGAACAAGTCTTGATCTCTATTGAATTTTTTATCAGGCGGTAAAGGTTTTTATTCCATGGTTGTACGCCATTCCTTTTGCTGTCCCTGAATCCCTACAATGCAGAACTTGATGAAAATTTCGTCAAAAACATGAGAATAGTTTCATAAACTCAGCCAGAATTTCACTCTATCCATGCCTCTCAATGCAATCGTCCTTCTTTCCCTGTTTGTTATGCATTTGTTGCTTCTTCATCAGTTTACCATTTGCTTTTTCTGTCTTCTGTTTCTTGTCTCCCCCTTATACATTGTCTATTCAAAGCCCTCATTCATCTCTCCTTTGTATTTGGTTTGTGTGTGTATGAGTGCATGTGTGCCAGATAACCTGTCTGAGGTTCTATTGAGGTTAATGAGGGGAGACAGCATCAGGCTCCAGATCCCTTTAATAAACTTCGTCAGATCCACCTGCCTGCTGCATGCCAATGACTTGCCCAAATGTGTCACTGCGTCTCTGACGGTGGTGAAGAAAATAAAGCCTGTATGAAGGGAAATAAGGACTGAGTCTTATAAAGAACCAAGATTGGCTAGAAAAAAAAAGGCCTTTGATGAGTTCCAGTGTGTGCAGACGGGTAGGTCAGTTTGTTATCAGAGACAGACGGTGAAGCAGACAGCTCACAGTAAGGGACAGAATTTTTGGTAACGTAGCTTGGTATTTTTGGAGTTTAGCATTTTGGTTTTATTGTGAGATTAGAATGGATCAGATTAGAATGTTTTGCAACATTCCAAATAGCATTTGGATAGTATATTTGTTTAAAAAAATAAATAAATACAAGACTGATGTGCAAATGTACTATTTTTTTAATCTCCCAAAGGTCAGCCCAATTTGTACCATATTAGTGTTTTCTGATCCGTCATGTGCCACAGTTTAGATGAGGCACTAAAGACTTAGGCTATGGTAGATGTTACTTTATTTTGTTAAGAGGAATTTTGTTGTAGTGGCTTCAATTTCAACTGGTTGGTTAAAAAAAGAGAACAATTATAGACACAGTTAAAAGAAACATTGAATGTTGGAATTAAATACAAGCTTGTCCAAGGTTTTATTTAACTGATTTATCCGTCAACCCCAAACAAGGTGATTCCTTAATTATCTCTTTTGGTCTAAATGGACAAGACTCTTAACTCCAACAGCTGCCAAAGGGCTTCCACAGACCCCTGACATAGATTGTTTGTGAAATGTTTGACCACTGAAGGAATTTATTTATCAATGCTCGCACATATTGTATTCAATTATATTATTTAGAATGCAATGACATAGTAATACAAGGGTAATAAGTTTTCTTCTACATAGCTTCACTGTATGTATAAGGACTCTTGTCGAGCAGTCTGTGTTTAGTCTGTTCTTTGCAGCATTGTGGGTGTCAGCTAAAATAGAAAGCTTGAGTAACATGACCCCCTGAGGAGTAACCTTCTAGCACCTTGTGTTTTGTGATTTCATGTTCCTCATGTCTTTCAGTTGTCTCAGTCTGAAGACAGACATGAGTCACTATTTTGTCTTCCTGTTCTCAACCTGCAGACTGTTCCTCATCAGACTGCTGCACTCCTCCTCCACCTCCTCCTCACTGCACCCAGTGACGCTTTCCTCTACAGAGCTGTAATCATAGAACTTCTCCAGTGGATATGATCCAGAGCTGAGCCTGAAATGTGATGTATGGAGTGAAAGAGAAGAGGTGACAGTTTTGTTTGCAGAACTGTGCACAGAATGCAGTGTTCAGAATGTAAAACCACCAAGCTTGGCCACTTCCCTGAGCATTGCTACCCATGTGTCTTTGTAAGGCAACAATTGAAAGCAACGTGACTGTAGGTGACAGCGACAAGAGAGGATCATCTTTTCATGTGTGTGTGTGTGCGAAGGAGTGTGTGTTTTTACATTTGCAGTAGGGTTATAAGCTGCATAAGGAAACACAACTGTCTTCCATGGATAGACATAAAAAGAGAGTGGTTTTAACAGATTACTGCGGCCACTTCAGCCTCAATAACTTTGTCCGAGTGGTAGTGCACTGCAATACTTGCACGTGCGCACACACACACACACACACACACACACACACACACACACACACACACACACACACACACACACACACACAGAGGACACAATAACATGGAAATTGAGCTCTGTTCCCACTGGCTTCAAGGGAGACACTTCTCACTTTTCACCATGTCTCCATCTCTCTCTCTCTTAACATCACTCTGTATGCGAGACTCTACACACATACACACACGTCACACCTGTACTCGGAGCAAGTTCCCAAATGAAATGTCTCCCTTGTACTTGAAGAAAAACTTTTACAGTAGCTCACATTTCTTCCTAGCTTGTATTCATATGAGTATAGATCTCTGCAGAGTCGTACTTCCAAATATAAGACTGCAGGAAGAAGAAGAGGAGCGAGAGAGAGAGAAAATAATACAAACAAGAGGAAGTCTAAGGAAGGAAAAGGGGATGGGGGAAGAAGGAAATTGCGATTGCATTCATTTTGTAGTCAGATCTTTTGTTCTGTGTCTCTAAAAGGGTAGAAAGAACCATCTCCATTTAAATTGCTTTCAATGGCAACAGAGGATGCTACAACACACACCGCGTACACACAAGTGCACCCTCAAGTACACCCGCACATGCTCATGTGCAAGAAGACACATGGATGAACACTCTGAAGTATGTACAAATGCAAAATCCATTTCTCGCCTCCTTTCATCCACAAACACACACCCTATGTGTTTCTGCCTTTGTGAGAAACCAGAACACCTGTTGTGTTTTGAAGAAGTAAATTACTGTGGAACATTTTTCTGTTTTCATATTTCCATAAAAATAAACCAAAAGCTACCTTTCGTACAAGTTTTCAGAAAATGTTCAGGTTTTTCTCTATGTTTTTGTACTGTACTAAACGTATGGACAAGGGTTATCAATGACATTGCGTTCATCAATGACCCAACATTAATGTAGTGCAGAATGTCTGCAGTGACCACGTCACTTTCACGCCACTGTTCATACATAGGTATGAGAGGGTTGATATTCAACATGAGAAGTTGCACCTAAATCAATGCGGTTACAGGATGGATGTACTGAAGGACCTCTCACTCTCTCTGATCACCTGCAGGGCATGTGTCAGACACCACATGCTGCATGCGCAAGGTTGAGAAGCAAGGGGAGATGATGTGCTAGTTCATTGGTGGTGGATTCATGAATATGGATTTCAAAGAAAAGTATAACAACATACTTGGGTGGCCTGCCAATGTACAATGAGTGTGTAGAAAATAATGAACTTTTTAAGGGGGTTAAACTGAAAAAATAGGACACAGTACAGTTTAAAAAAAATCAGGAGAGATGGAGTTAATACAGTGCAGATGTACAACACGAAGACTGAAGTTATTGAAGGCCCATAAGAAAACATTTTTTTCACATTACATTTACTTGCCTAGACATAACCCTTAAGCCTATCTTGCACCAAGTATTTACCTCAAAATGTATTGAGTTATGTTTCAGGAGTTGTTATTGTGACTGTAATTAGACTTCTGCTTCCACAACTTGAATAACATATACAGTTGTGCTCATAAGTTTACATACCCTGGCAGAATGTATGATTTCTTGGGTAGTTTCTGTTGTCATTATGATATAAAGCAAGTAAACACAGTTGTTTGACAATAAATGGCTTCACCCAACCACTAACCATGAGGGAAAAAAAAAGTTTTTCTCTTATCATTCATATTCTCTGAAAAATGGACCAAAAAGAATCACAAATTCTGCCGGGGTATGTAAACTTATGAGCACAACTGTACTCATTCAGACAAACACAGAAATGCACTTGCATTTAAAGAAATGCAAAAACAACAGTCATCTTGTACTCGTTGGGCTTTAGAGTGGTACAACTTGGTTCACCATTTACCAAATATGTAGCCCATTTGGCTATGTTCTCTTCTGTGCTGCTGTAGAAACATGGCAATGCAAGATGCTGGTCTACGAGGAAAAGAAGCCGCTCCTTATGAAGAAAAATTGTTTAAGCTTTTATCCAAATGATTATGGACTGATTTAAACGTACTCATATACTCAATGTCTACCATTTTTGAGTCCTGCCATGCCAGTTTAGTGACAAAACACTGCTAAGTACTACATACTGAACCTCTGACGTTTTTGAAAAACTGAACATAAGAATATTTTACCGTTCAGTCTTTCAAATTATAGGAGCATATTCTTCTACCTAGTCTTCGTCTTATATTTGTCTTCAACAAAAAAGGGTGTTAACTATAACATCAAAAGTTTTTTGTGTGTGATGAGTTAATACAAAACCAGGCTTTCCTCTCGGGGGTGTCTCATACACACAAGCTCAAGGCTTTTTATATTTGTCTGCAGACCTCCAACTGATTCCACAAGATGTCCACGCCTAACAGAAACAATATACAATACAGCCACTCACTCATTCACTTAGTCACACAGTGCCACACACAGCTCAGACGGTTGATCTTCCAAAGACACTGCTCATTAACATGTAAATTGTAGTTCAAGCTGTAAAGTTAGTTCAATTAAGGCCATATTTTACCTGAAAGTGATGCTAATTCCCCCCATTGTTAATTTTCCCTCTGACCTTCACTTTAATGGATCCTCCTCTGTGATGCTTTTAATACAAATACTTCAAAGGTGTAATTTCCCCTCTATATCAATAAAACTGTTTTTTTTTTCTTTATTACACTGCCACCCCCCTGCAGTGATGTTCAGTGTTTCATCCAAATAGTTTAATTGAGATGTCAGTCGACAGAACAGTAACAAAATTTTCAGCGGAACATCATTTAATATAAGAATTAATTAACTCTCAGAATATTAATATCAGAGGGCAGAAGGTTCTTCAACATTTTTCTAGTATCACAGAGTTGGTCTGCAGTGAGTTCAGCTGTTAGATCACATGAAATGTGATGAAGAGAAAACACCTTAGTTTTGGTTAAAAAAAGAAATGTCATGTGGACAGTTTTGTTATCACTCAACATCAAATTATGTTAGTGTCCTTGTGCCCAGAGGACTAAAGGTACCTTAAGAACTTTGTTTTCCTTAAAATACCTTTTTTGATTGTGCGTCTATGTGCTGTGCAAACCATGTCTTTCTGCATTGCTAATTTCATCATTTTTGAAGTTTGCAGGTTCAAACTTTGAAACTTCAAAGCCAAAGCAATGCCTCTATGGAGTTAAATCTTGAAAAAGTTATTGCCCATAGCCTTTAAGATCAGGGGTCTCATAAAATGTGTGGGGGCTTAAAAGTGGTGCATGCCACTTCTCTCTTATAATTTGTGATAATAAAAATAAACTTGCAGTAAAATGTACACATTGTTAAGACAAACTCTGACTCACATTAAAACTGACTTAATTTCACACATTAATCATAGATTCACGTCATTCCAATCATTCAAACCAGCTGATTATTATCGTACAGTGACTGTGGTGAGCCATCTTCCATAAGTACATCCATAAGTACCTCTTAATATGAGTAGACAAAAGCAGCTCTTCTTATCTTATCAAATATTTCATCAACACTGTCTCACCTTCACATTCGAGAGGTGAGGACAGAATGGTGTTAACACTTTATCCTTGAAGTTAGAACAGCAAAAGCATCAAATACCATAAAACAATTACACAATATAGCTTATTTAAGTATCTTTTTTAGTTCAAGATTAATTAGATTAATAGAGGCACAACACCCACTCTACCTTCTCATCTTTCAGGAAAGTAATCATTACCTCCACGGTTTTCTGTTGTATGTGAGCAAAGAATGGGAATTAAGCCAATAACAGCTATCACAAAATCATTATGTGTCCTCAGTCAGTTATTATGTTGACCAAGTTCACTATGATAAAACCAACAGATTAAATAACTAGCATACAGTGATCAAACTTCTGCCAATGATATTTAGAGTGGGTGTGACTCCTGAGCAGAGAGCAGTATGTCATGGGTTGCTTTTGTGTAGTTTTGCATTTTCTTTGTGTTGTAATCTGTCTCGATTTCCTGTTTTATTTTGTAGATTTACCTTGTGTTTAATGTTTTGTCTCCTCTCTGTCTGTATTCTGTATTCTATACTTTGTATTTCAATGAGAAATATATTATTATTATTATTTATCAGCAACAATCCTTTTTCCAATGAAGTAGAAGTAATCTGCTGCCGAGCAGGAGTGAGTACTTTGTCAGCTGGTTTGATCCTGCAACAAAGATATGCAGTTACGGCACATCATCTAGTTTATGTAAACAGCTTAATAGGACTTAAACCTTCACTGAATACAGCCAGAGTTATGGTTTACTCTGTCGTTGTTAACACAGCCAGTAGGACATCACGATAAGGAGAGGATGAGACGAGGAAGATATGGCTGAGGAGAGGAGGGGATGAGAGGGAAGGCGTAATGATGCAAGTGCCCAAGATAAGTGACTGCCATCTGAGGTTGGCAAGCCCAAAATATACACACACACACACACACACACACACACACACACACACACACACACACACACACACATACACACACACACACACACACACACACACACACACACACACACACACATATCCTTGCTGCAAAAAGCCTCTGTGCCACATGAAAAATGTTCGCTCTTTTCAAAGCTTGTTTACAACAGTGGCACTTTTCAATTAGCTGGGCAAATGCACAAGTGCATACACAACCATACACACACACACACACACACACACACACACACACACACACACACATACAGTATATATAATGAAACCCTGACACAAAGTTAAGGCACACAATAGGGCTAACACACACAAACAGAGGGGAAGCTTATTTTTTGGTAGAGAAAGCTATCAGTTCAAAATACAAACAACAGAGTCTGTTGAACATATGAGCCGAAGCACCACAGACACACAGACAGACACACAGACACACACACACACACACACACACACACACACACACACACACACACACACACACACGCAGTTAAGGCAAACTTCTTGTGAGTGTGTTTCAGTCAGGGCTCCATTTAAAGACAGCTCCCCATTGCCACTATTCAATTAAACAAAGGCATTCAAGAACACAATCGCATAGATGCACAACTGCAACAGAAAGCTGCCTGTATTCATTCACAAACAGTACTTGAAAACACACACACACACACACACACACACACACACACACACACACACTTAGGTCCTTATGTTATTCTTTTGTAGTATGATTCAACAGATAGTCACAGCATCCAATTCTCAATATCTCTGATTTATTCCCTTTTTGTCTCCATCTTTGTCTGTAAATTGAACACAATCCAACTTTAGCCTAACCATTAAGACTTATATTAGTAAATCCAGC
This sequence comes from Notolabrus celidotus, assembly GCF_009762535.1. Taxonomy (NCBI): domain Eukaryota; kingdom Metazoa; phylum Chordata; class Actinopteri; order Labriformes; family Labridae; genus Notolabrus; species Notolabrus celidotus. The sequence continues at coordinate 23,522,716 of NC_048275.1, forward strand.
TGGACTTTTTTTTTTTCTTTTTTAGCTATTGTGACGGCTTTTTGCAGAGAGTCTAACTGAATGTTTTGTATTAAATATTGTCGAATTGACATCCTTGTTTTCAGAAGTCTTGCTGGAAGTTTCATATTTATATGTCAAGCAAGTGATTTTTCTTATTGCTAACTTTACCACCTTAAAGTGGAAGAATAACCACACATTGCTTATTCATTGTTGCTAACTTGACTGGAATGTCTTGCACATGCAAAAAGACTACTATCTAGGTCATCATTCTGGAAGCATACTAAGCAGCTGGATTTTGAAAGTTGAAGTGGTAAAAAACATACATGAAAAGTGCATACATAAAAAAAGGGTACAACACAAAAAGGCATAGAATATAATCTGTGGGAATAGTGAAGTTGATACGTAACGTAAAATGAGGAATATAAATAGAGTCAATATACAAGATAAAGTCAGTTTTTGGGCACTCCCGAGGGAAAACGTTTGAACTGGGTGATGATCCCCATCGTGTTCAGCTGACTCTGCAATGTGCAGTTCCTGTGCAGCTGTGTAGCTCTGTCTTCAGTTTTTCTTCGTGGACTTAGCAATGACTTCAAGCAACTGGTAGTGTGGTTGGGGTCAACTTCCAGTAACACTGAGTGTCTTTAATCAAACCAGCACACAACAGGGTTAGACTTAATGTAAATTGCACCAGTATGAAAGATGCAGTCTGTTTTGGGGGGTCTCCAAAGGGGTTAAAGGTTTGAACTGTCACCTGTGTATTGATTTCCATTGAGTTCAGCATGTCCACAATAAGTGGTGTCTGTGCAGCTGTGAAGCTCTTTCTAGTATGATCTGTTTACCATGAGGAGTTTGCAATCCTTCTAGCTACTGGTATGATAGTTGGGGTCAGCCAATGACGACCAATTTGCTGAGACTCGTTCCACCCTGCTCCGCTAGTTGTTTGTCATCTTAAACCGAAGTCTTGAATCAAACCAGCACTGCACAAAGTTTATTTGCTTAACAGTATACAACCCTTTTCCTAAAAAGCACAATTATGACCTACTGAAGGAGAAAAGCTGTTAAGAAGTGGCACCACTTCACTGGTCTGCCTCTCTGTGTATCCAGCATGGTTAAATGGTTGCTTGCTTCTTTAAGGGCCATATTCAGAGTAAAATACTATGACACAACAAAATACCTTTCTCTGCATTTTATACTGGCGTATTAGTGGGATAAGTAAATGGATACAGCATACTTTGTAGATGAAAATAAAGGAATAAAAAGTGTGTCTTGTACGCGACTTATTATGGTGATATTTGTAAGTTTGCAGCATATAGATAGACTAATAAGGGAAATCAAAATTGCTCCAAAATGACATTTGAATATTCGCTCTAAAAAAAACCCCATAGTTTCGAACCATTTGAATATCTATATTTGCACATTATGTCAATAACAGGTGAACAAACTAATACAAGGAGACATAACTACTTGTGTATGTATTTTTATTTCAGATTTAACATGGCTAAAACACATCTACACATTACAAAACAAGTAAATGACCCACCGTAACACTTTTAAGACCGTAGACCTCTCGCTTGCCCCCCTCCCCTCTCTGTGTGCAATGCGCTGAGTGAGTGCTGAACAAGACTTGTGCAAGCAATTAAAGGTCCCAACTCTTGAAGCAAATATTATTAAAATTAATTGAAGTTAAAGTTAAAAAATGAAGAAAGAAGTTCACTTACATTCTTGGCGCTAGTATGAAAAAAAAGAGGAAAAACTGTATTTTATCCCAGTTTCACTGATTGTCGGGCTCTTTTAGTTCACTGTCAATGTAGGGTCTTAGGCCTGACAGGTTATTTGACAAAAACACAAGACAGTCCACATGTGAAGCGGAGGAAAAGACGCGTTCAGAGCACACTGAGGATCGAGGGAAGGAAAGATTTCTCTCTGCCATGTGCTTCACACTGTGCATGTGCGACTCCTGTGTCCTGTCCCTGACCCGTCATGCAGTGCGCCCACTCGCAAAGCAGCCGCCGATGTGTTTTTTTCCACAGTCGAATATTAATTTTCACAATCAATCTCCATTTCTTTTTAATATTCTAATATATATTCAAATTTAGAATATTAGTTGACAGCCCTAATAAGCACTGCATCTCAAGTGTTTCAATTGTTTTGATTATTTTCTTATGTATTAGTCAGTCAATAGTTCAATGATATTTCCTTTAAGTTTTATTTACCAGAATTAGGGCTGGGGGTTAAACAGCAAGTTATAGATAAAAAAAATATGAACAAACATTTTTAAGGGAGTTTCAGAAGAAATTTCCAAGACAAAGGATTTAAAAATGAAAACTTCTGTTGTTATCTCAAATCTACTCCTCAGCTTTAGCCAACAATAGAGTAAACATGATGCTGCCAGTGAAAAATGAGTGTATTTAAATGGTTAACACAAACAATGCACTCTATAAATGTTCAAATTCTTGAAGCTGAATTTAGTCCTGACATTGTGTGCCAGTGAGTCAGCCTGTAACATGCTTAAACCTTGACGTGCATGTGCTTGTATTTGTTTTGGCCTTGTCAGTAGTGTCATCAAAATTAATCTACTGAGTCATTCAGAAATGAAACTGTGCATGAAGATGTCTTATGTAATTTTGTTATGATCAACATAAAAAAAAACAAATTTCTATTCTCACTCCTCTTCCTCTCTTCCTTTCCCCCCTCCTGGTTTTCTCATTCACTCTCTCCTCCTCTTCTGTTATCCCTTTTCTTCCTCTTCTGGTCTTCTAATCCACTTAAACCTGTATTAGTGCAGCTGTGAAGAAGTTGCATCATCTTGGCTGGTTTGAAAAATTACTGAGATGACCTTTTGAAATTGCAATATTTTAAAACCAGTTTGCCAAGAATGAGTTATTTTTATCACATTGGAGACCAGAATGAAGCTGATCATAGGTTGTCAGTCAAATAAAAGGCCTTAAGATAAAATAAAAATTCTCATTAATTTCCTGGACCTTCCATCAAATAGGATGTTGGAGTATGCATCTGTTTAACCTGCTATCAAGCATCTCCATGTCCTCATGTTTGAGACTTTGCCCTGAACATGTCAGTATATCTGTACGAGGAGGCACCTTTCAGTGAATGCTCACAAGCCTCAAATACACACTCAGACTGCTGCATGGATGCATTTACACATACAGCAAATGCATAATATAATGGGTCACCAGAGAGCAAGGAAGTGAGAGGGAGAGTGAGAGAGCGAGAGGAAAAGGGTAGTGGGGTTAATCATTAAGAGAAATGCTGCTTTTGCCCTTCACACATGAATTATACAAGAGCCACTCTTAGATACATTCATGGGAAACTGGCACAGTAAGTGATGGAATATTTGAAGAATGAGCAAAGCCTTAAGTTACAAATTTAGAAACTAGCAATCCATTGCTTAAATTAGGCTCACTTCCTTGAGTGTGTGTATGTGCAAAGGTGGCGTGGGGTCACACATAGATGCCACTTGGGATAGTTATTACACATCTATGACCCTAATAATCTCAAGACAGTAAAAAATAAAGGGCAGTGAGAAATACAGATAATGGAGTGTTTTTGATTCACTGAATTATCACTACCCATGTCTGTCCACACATCTTGTTTAAATGGCACTAGTACACTGTGGGTGAAATATTATGTCATATTAAGATTCAAGGGACATATTACGTGGAGAAAAGAGAGTGGTATGAAAGTGTCAACATTAGGTACAGTGGATAGCGAAAGTCTACACACCCTTATTAAAATGCAAGGTTTTGTGATGTAAAAAAATGAGAAAAAGCTCAAACTTTTTCCACCTGTAATGTGACCTATAAGGTGAGGAATTTAACTGAAATTTTGTTTTAATCTTTTAGGGGGAAGAATAAAAAATAAATAACTAAAATAATGTGGTTGCATAAGTGTACCCCCCCCCCCCTTATAACTGGGGATGTGGTTGTGTTCACATTCAAACTCATGTTAAGTAGCAGTCAGTATACACCTGTCATAATTCAAAGTAACTTTGATTAATCCCAATAAATATCAGCTGTTCTAGGAGGATTTTCCTCATACTTCCTCAGTTGCATCTTACAGCAAAAGCCATGGTCCACAGAGAGCTTCCAAAGCATCAGAGGGATCTCATTGTTGAAAGGTATCAGTCAGGAGAAGGGTACAAATATTTTTTCAAGGCATTAGATATACCACGGGCCACAGTGAAGACAGCCTTAGTCAAGGTGGAGGGAAGTATGAAAAGTTGCAAAAAAACAGTCAGTTTTGGCACAAAACCTCCAGACCTCCGTTAGAAAGCTGAAGATGAAGAGGAATTTCACCTTTCAATATGACAACGAACCAAAGCATACATCCAAATCAACAACAGCATGGCTCCACCAGAAGAAGATTAAAGTTTTGGAATAGCCCAGCCAGAGTCCAGACCTGAATCCAGTTGAATATCTGTGGGGTGGTCTGAAGAGGGCTGTGCACAGGAGACACCCTCAATGTCTGATGGATTTGGAGCTTTTTTGTAAAGAAGAATGGGCAAATATTGCCACGTCAAGATGCGCCATGCTAATAGACTCCTACAAAAAAAAGGAGTGCTGTGATACAATCAAAAGGTGCTTCAACAAAATATGAGTTAAAGGGTGTGTACACTTATGCAACCACATTATTTTAGTTTTTTATCTTTTATTCTTCCCCCTAAGAGATTTTGAAAAAAAAAATCAATTGAATTGTGCATTTTATAGGTCACATTAAAGGTGGAAAAAGTTCTGACATGATTTATCTTGGTCTCATTTTTTTTTTTATCTCAAAACCTGGCATTTTAACAGGGGTGTATAGACTTTCACTATCCACTTTATGTACTCATTTGCTGCCTTATAATCTGCCTAGTAACAGAGTAACAGCTTTTTTTTCTGGTTGGTCCTCCTGGGTGGTAAAAAAAACAAGAAGTTTTGATCATCTGCCTTAAGTCATGGCCAAGAATCACAAAACCAAACTTCAATTGCAAATGTGTGAAGACAAAATAAAAAGCACAAATCCTTCAAAATAAAGTAAAAACTGTTGAAACATATTGTATGTGTTGGATTTAGACTACTCCCTTATGTAGTTTTTCTTACTTGTAGCTATTTGCCCTTTCTTTTGCACCCAGCTCTATGTACTCTGTGTAAGTCATTTGCTTATTAACAACATGTCTGCTGCCATTTTTTATGTAATATCTTTTGAGTTGAAGAGACGTAAAACAAAATTAAAAAGTTCCTTTGTTTTAGGAAAATGGAACTGGATGTACAAACTACACTGAAGATGTTAATGGGGGAAAGCAGTGATAAGGCAAGCCATAGATAAAGGGAAAGAAAAAAAATCTAGTTTTTCATTTCCTGTTTTTTTACTTCTTGTCATTTGAACTTGCAGTTTGCACTAAATTTGCCCCTGAAAGATTCCGGCAGTTAAACATTAGTGTGCAGATCAGTAGATATTGGGTTCATAATTCACTCTAACATGCATTTTGGTTACCTATTACAGAGATTCAGGATTTTAAATTGAAACTGGTTATTGGGTAATTCTAAGCTTTTGTAATGTGCACTGAAGGTCTGTCATAAAGCTTCAGAGAGAACACTCAAACTTTCCTCCAAAAATTGAGCTTTTCCTCATTAAGAGTTCTATTTAAAAATGATATGTCCCACTGTTTTAATGAGTAATGCATACTTCAACACACTAATTGCTGGTGTAAAAGTCCGATTAATTATGCATTCCTGTTCTTCAGTGGCCCTTCAAGTCTTAAGCTTTCTCCTCCATCCCCATGTGCCCCTGTATTTGGTCGTAGAGTCAATAGAAAAGTAACTTCAAACATGACGATAAAGAAAAATGTGAATGGTAATGACACGGTTAAGTGCTGAATGTTTGTAATCTGGTTTAATTCAATTACTGGTGCTTTCTTCAAACTGAACAAAGTGGTTTTGTGTTTGTGGAGTTTGAACAGAACAGGGAAACATCTACATACTGTATAAAAGCTAATGTGTGTATGTAATGGCTTTGAACCCACCTCCTTCCAAGACATCATATTTGTATGATGAAGTCAAGCTCTGCTCTGAAACAGTGACCTACATTCTTCATCCTATGGGAATGTTCATTTTTCACTGGTAACTTTATTAAGGGAAAAGGGAGGTAAGGCAAACATACAATGCAGCTCAGTGTGCATAACTCTATGACATATGAAGAAATATCCAGCAATGCAACATTAAGCAAGAGTGTATGTATGTGTGTGTATGTATGCACTGTAATTGAGGATTCCCAACGTGTTGTATCCCCTGGATGTACCTTGTTGAAGTCATATTTCTCTGGTAATATCAAGAAATTCTCCCACCCTTGCTGTGACCTACATAACTCAGCTTACAGAGAATAACAGAGAATAACAGAGCGCAGACAGAGTCAAGCGGGTTAAATGCATGTCAGCTGACATGACTTTATTTTCACATCCTGAACAAGTCAGTGCATCAATGCCAAGACTGAAGGAAACAGCACCATCTCCGGGATAAATAGCTTTTCAAATCTCTAAGAAGAGACTTCAAACTTCATCTTTGAAAGAGTTTATTTATTATTTGAAAAGAGACAACAAACACTTTTTACTTGGTATACCCCTTATGTCTACTTACTTTTATATAAAAAATGAGTTTTAAGGCAGGAAATGCTCTATTGTGTCATTCTTTTCCATAGTTTTGCCTTGCTGCTTAGACTAAAGGCCAAGAAGAAAAAACACTTAGAGATGCCTTGGGGGATTACAAGTACCTTTTCAGAACCCTATCTGACTGGAACTAGAAGTATTTCTATGGCAGTATAAGAGTATGAACGTGTGATCCTAATGCATTCTCCGTGCCACAAACTAGACAGCCTTTGAAAATTAACTAGAGTCAACATGTCCAAACATCCATGAGTTTCAAGAGTTTGGCTATCAGACACATTACAACACATGCCTGTTTTTTTTACACTGGGGCAAATTCCTCCAGATGTAGAAAATGCAGCAAAAGCAGAGAACGCTTATTAATGAATTCTCAATGTCTATATTTCTTTCTATTCATATCAGTCTTGAAATTACATATAGTCAATGCCTTTTTTCAATGTCTCTTTGCCAGTAAAGGCTGCAGCCTTCAAATTTGGCTCACACTTCCACTTATATTCAAGGAGGAACGGACCTTAGTTTGGTGATTAGAGATAAAAGTCATTTGATCCATTAAAGAAAAATGTTTTCGCTCTAACAGTTAGATTTTTTTTTTTTCTTAAACAATGTTTCAAAAGAGTTATCCATGAAAAGATGAATGAAAAAGATTCAAAAGTTAAGGTTTTAATTGTTTTCAGAAACGATTCCTTGTGTGTTTAGGCTATATATTAGTGTAGTTGGCTTCTATTACAAGATTCATCACACTTCTACAAACATATTGACAAGGATTTTCAAGCTATATAACAAATATTGCACCTATAGTGATTATGACGGTAATCAGGGTATCACGATTATAAAACATGTATGCACTGATGATTGAAAGTACACTGTGAGGTCAGCACTCATTGCAGGCAGCCCCTGAGACCTATAGAACATATGTTGTACATATTAAGCAATTGAGGGGAGTTTCTGCCTTCATTGTCAGACTCTCGCAGCCTGGTCTGAGCATGTGCAATCGTCTTTTTCTTCTACTCAGAAGAATATTTAAAACTGCTCCCTTTACACTGTCTCTGGGCCTTCTTGTTCACAACAAGTGCAATACTTGTACTTTTTTAATGAAAAATGAAATGCATCAAAATTAAATATTTGGAACAGACCAGATTTCAACTATCACTGTAAAATTACTTTGGAGAAATAATGTAAAAACAATCATTTCGTATCGTATCAAAGTAAAAACTAACTTTTAAAATGTACTGACAAAATAGTGTTCGGGGACACTTTGATGTTTTGGCTGAATTTCAATCTGTTTCAAGCAAATCTTGAATATTGAAATATTGGCTTGTGCTCACTGTGAAGTCTGTATTAATATGCCATTCACGACCCAACTTTACAGAGGTAGAAAAACACTTTCCTTGACAAGAGTTAAAATGCGTTTTTGTAAATATATCTTTGTTCCAGATCATAACAGTTCTTTATTCCTATCATTAGCAACCACTCAAACCAAAGTATGAAGTGATCAGATGTTTATGGACTAAGGTAACAAGTTCATGTTTGTCTTTTTTGTGGATGTGATACCTTAACAACACCATTTTCAAAATGTGAGTGCTTTTGTGTCTTTGTAACAAGAGATATGAAAAAGTTGTGTTATGTTCCATCTAACAATCATTGTGGTGTGACAAACAAATACATTTTCCATCTGGGCCACAGCCAGCAGTCTTTAATCTCCACACTATTGGCTATCTTTTGATGGGAATAAAGCCTCTTGTATAGCGACAGCCTATTTTGTGGACTCTAGTGTTGCCAACAGTTACTTACCTATGACTATTGAAGTCTGGGACCAGTCCAGCAATTTGAGAGCATTATCTGTGGACATGCAACAAAAAGCAGTATTTCTAGTATCACATTATTGTGCAGTCAGACATTGTATTCAGGAGATCTTAACATCAATGCCAACATTATGTTTGGTATAAACATTTAGTGGGGAACATCTGTGGTTTGAGCAAACAAATATGTTGCTTGCAGAGATTTTTTTTTGTCATTTATATGTGAATAACAGCTGCATCTGTGTTCATAATGACTGAGTCACTGCCTAATGGGAGATCCAAAATATTCAGAGTTTTGGAGCCAAGCTTTTTTAAAGAGGCACTTTCTTGTATCCCATACATTTCTGTTTGAGCGTCTGACTTGATATATTCTTTCCTCACTCGCAAACCAGACCATATCACCAACAAAGCCTCTATTAAAAGCCTGGGGAAACTTTGACATACTTCTTTCTGTGATGAACTCAGGTGTGCTGATGTGGGGCTTTAATGGGTCGCATGAGATACACCAGGAGCACTCGCTCCATATTTAAACCTGATTAGTACCACTTTTAAAACAGATTAAGATAAAAGTGCAGGGTGGCATAGTAAAGAGGTTCAAATGCAGTAACACCAGCTGCTTATTAGGACCCCTGATATGATGCATTCGGGTCCCACCTGACTTTTAAAGCTGATGGCACTCACTGAATATTTCACATGTAAAGTAACAAATAGCTTAAATTAACCCCATCAGGACAGAGGATGTTCATCCAAGGTAAGAAAAAACTAAGGACATCTTAATTTATTTTAATCATGTTGTGAGAGAAAAAGTAAAAGGGACTTAAGAACACACAAAATAAAAATAAAAAAAAAACATGGGAAGAATTTTAAGTTCCACCTTCATTTCTAACAGACTCGGGCTCAAATGCAACCACAGGCAAAAACTTGTAACTGAGACACAGAGTCACTGCGACAGGCTGCAGAAAAGTGCTGCACTGTTGATAAGAAACATGCAATACAATGTGACAACTTACTTTATCAGTGTTATGTTCCGCAGGCAATACTTGACTCAAACCAGAAGTTATCCATGAGGGCTAGGTAGGTCATTCTCACTTCATTTCACCACATTTACTCAGATTAGATCCCCACGTGACAAGAGTCGCTACTCCATGAGAAGAGGCACGGCTCCCAAGGGGGACAGACTACATTCACTTAGTATGCTTCCCCATATGACAAGAAAACGAGTGCATTTCAATAAGACTGGCTTCCAAGGAGGAAAATTGAGTTTATTCAGTTTGTATTCCCCCATGATGCAAGTATGAGAACATTTCAATGAGCCCCAGTCCCAGTGTGAAACAAAATTTGCTCAGTTTGGGTCTCGGACTACAGAAACTCAAGAAAATTCAATATAGGGTAATACAAAATCTAATTTAATAGTCGAGTAGTTGGCATTTGATATTCAAGGCTCAAAGAGGCAAGTGACCCAGAATCACACACGTGCAGCGGTGCAGGAAAACCCCCCACTTTGTGAAATTTAGACACCTGGCGGTTTGCAATTCCACCACCTAGAAGTTGTTTTTTAAAATGCATTAGTCTGAACCAAATGTATGAAGTTCTACTGAGGCAGAATAATAAAAAATTATGAGTTAAAGCGTCAATTTTGACTCTCAAAATTTCAACTATAATTGACATAAGTATGTTGGAGTATTTATTGATTTCAGCTCACTTTGTAACTGAGAGTTTAGTTCTGTTATTTATAGTGTATTGTCTTTGCTGATGAAACTACCCAGTGGCAAATATGTATTTTACCTGGAATTTCTGGCACAGTTTGCACTTGGAGAAATCATTCCTGCATTTGGCCTTTGGTTGAAAAAAAAAAAGAGTCCCTAACAGCTTGCAATAAATGTTGAGTTTGAAATTAAACTAGTTTTTCACCTCAACTTAACCTTGAATTTATTTAACCTACCTACTTACCTACCCACCCACCCACCCTGGTAGTTGTTGTACTCCGTGATGGTAGCTTGTACTCCTGCTCGACAAACGCGATCAGCTCTTTGAAGCCTTCTCCTTCCACAAAAATTAATGGGAGCGTATCTCCAGTTACCATTTTGGTTATTAGCAGGCTAATCTTCTCAGCTCTGGTTTCGTCACAATGACATTTGCTAACAGGGCGAGCAAAAGACGAGCCTGCCTGATTTCTGTCTCTGCTGTTTTCTCCTTGTGCTATAAGTGTATGCGGTTAAGCATCAAACTAGTATTTATATGGTATGCAAGTTTAACGCCACATATCTTGCACTGCACATTAATTTAATCGTTTTCCGAAGTACTTCCAGACATCCCTTTTTTTAACTGAACTGTCCCAGGTTCTGTGTTTGTTGTGCTTTTGCTTTCGGTGGAATAATATGTTCCTAAAGTGTTGACGTAGCTGCCTTAAAACAGTTGTTTTTGCTGAAATCTGGCTCGCTGTGTACTAAAGCTGAAGCTGTGGCCGGGGAAGTCAAACGTTTATATCCCGTTAATTATTTTCCCACCTGGTATATTTAGTTAGGCGAAAACAAAAAGCACATGGTCACACATGTAACGCTGTATGATTTCAAGTTATGTTGCCAGGTGGGTGAGTAACAAAATGCTATTTGAATAATGGGGTCAATGGCGAGTACTCAAGTAATCGTACCCATACCTACTACCTACCTACTTACCTACCTACCTACCTACCTACCTACCTACCTACTGCATAGAAATAGGTAAAAAGATGTAAGTAGTGGATAATTCTGTCACCTATGACAGAACCTTAGGTCTACAGGCCTTGTTTTTACTTTCCTTTGCTGGTGTTGATTTGATGCTCCAGTTGGTGTAATTGATTTGAACCACCCGTCACTTCAGGTTACACAGATGACAAGAGGCCATTAATTTATCATTAAGTAGTTTATAATAGTTGACACTGTGATAAATATCATTAAAATAAAAAGACTGTATTGGACATGTAAAGAGTTTCTTTTACACTGAATGTATTCGCCTGAACATGGTGCAAGCTCACCTATGGTTTCAACCTTCCACTGACATTATGCTACAAGCCATAAAATCTGAGCAGGTAATTTACAGAACACACTGACATAATTCTGTGTGCTACTGTGGGCATCTGGGAAAGACTGTCTCTCTCTCTCTCTCCCTCTCTCTCTCTCTCTCTCTCTCTCTCTCTCTCTCTCTCTCTCTCTCCCTCTCTCCCTCTCTCTCTCCCTCTCTCTCTCTCTCTCTCTCTCTCTCTCTCTCTCTCTCTCTCTCTCTCTCTCTCGCTCTCTCTGTGTGTGTGTGTGTGTGTGTCAAACTTGTGTGGCTCTCACTGGGCTGATAAGGATCACTCATTATGTGGTGAGTTAGTTCTCTGCTGAGCCTTGTCACGACCTCCCAGCCACATCACAGCGAGCGGCTCATCTGTATTCATGGGTGGTTAACAGCCGGTGCACCTTTCCTCTGAAATACAGCAGGTGCAGAGAGGTGCACGAATGCTCACACATCAAACATCTCTGTACCCGGCTGAATCCAGAGATGGAAGAAGAAGAAGAGTCCTATCTTTTCCCAACCATTTACTTCATGAATTAATTCTGAAAGAAATTGATTTTATATTAGAGGAGCACGATAAGTCAATATTGTAAAACATTTAATTGTGGTAATTAGTCAGTTACATCATTTTGTGTGTTTTTCATGCTCTGGCCAGGGTGGACACAACATCATTTTGCAGTTATTGTGGGGTAAGCCATCTTGCATACTTACTATCTCTGCTTAGAGTTGCATATGCAAAACAGCAACTGGAAAGTGTACACAAGACATGGTAAAATGGCGGCTGATGATGCAAAATAATCGTGTCTGAAAACTTTTTTAATCCAGGAGCATTCAACCTCCTGGAAAGAAAAAGGCTGCCAAATCTATAGAGCTTATCATGTGAGCATGTTGGTTAAGCATGACACGCTCTGTGATTTTTCTCTCATATACATTCTTGATTCTTGATCCCTCACCTTCAACCCTTTCCCTCCAAAACATCTCACCTCTTACTCTCCTTCCCATCTCTTGTGAGTTATTGTGCAACTCATTATCCAGTTCGTCCATTAACTGTGTCAGTAATCAATGACTAGTCGTCTATTAAAATATTTGTTAGATGCAGCCCTATTATAAAAGTGCCATGACATGTGATGAAACACTTGACAGAGTTTTGGAGAAGGTTAACTATCTGATCAACAATAGAATTTTTTATTTTAATATTTATATTCCCAGCACATGGGCTTATAGGACATCATGAATTCATGCTACTAAGGGTCAGAGCACATATTCATTCATATCAGAATCAGAATCAGAATCAGAATCAGCTTTATTGGCCAGGTATGCTTGGACACACAAGGAATTTGACTTTGGTAAACTGTGCTCTCTTTGTACAAGGCATAAGAATAAGACATACAAATCAAAATAAAATAAAAATAATAACAATAACATCAACTATAAATATAAATATAAAGTAACATGAAATAGGCATGACTAATATGTACAGGCTAAAATAATATGATAAAAGTGCAGTGGTGAGTAGCAAACTGTTCTTATGGCGGCTTGTTTTGGCGCACTGAGATCTGTAGCGCCTGCCTGAGGGGAGGTGTTTGAAGAGTTTGTGTCAAGGGTGTGAGGGGTCAGTGGTGATGCTGCCTGCCCGTTTCCTGGCCCGGGACTGGTACAAGTCCTGGATGGGGGGCAGGTCGACACAGGTCGATGAGTTTTTCTGCAGGCCTTATAGTCCGTTGCATTCTGTGTTTGTCTAGTTTGGTTGCAGATCCAAACCAGACAGTGATGGAGGTGCACAGAACAGACTGGATGATGGAGGTGTAGAACATGATTAGCAGCTCCTGGGGCAGGTTGAATTTCCTGAGCTGACGCAGGAAGTACATCCTCTGCTGGGCCTTTTTCCTGATTGTGTCTAAGTGGGAGGTTCACCTCAGGGCCTGGGAGATAGTGGATCCCAGGAACCTGAAAGAGTCCACACAGTCCTGTTCAGGATGGTGAGGGGGGGAGTGGAGGGGGACTTCTCCTGAGGTCCACTGTCATCTCTACCATCTTGAGCGGGTTCAGCTCCAGATGGTTCTGACTACACCAGAGAGCCAGCTGTTCCACCTCCTGTCTGTAAGCAGACTCGTCTCCGTCCTGAATGAGACCTATGACTGTGGTGTCGTCTGCGAACTTCAGGAGTTCCACCGAGGGGTCCCCTGAGGTGCAGTCATTGGTGTAGAGGGAGAAGAGCAGTGGGGAGAGAACACATCCCTGGGGGGCGCCAGTGCTGGTGGTCCGGGTGCTGGATTTGATGCTCCCCAGCCTCACCTGCTGTCTTGTGTCAGTCAGGAAGTTGGTCATCAACTGACAGATGGAGGCCGGCACTGTAAGCTGGGTGAGTTTCTGGTGCAGGATGTCTGGGGTGATGGTGTTTAACCCTGAGCTGAAGTCCACAAACAGGACCCTAGCGTAGGTCCTGGGGGAGTCCAGGTGATGCAGGATGTAGTTCAGACCCATGTTGACTGCATCCTCCACCGACCTGTTTGCCCGGTAGGCAAACTGCAGGGGGTCCAGCAGGGGATATCTATTCATTGTCAAGAAGTAGAAGAAGAAAACTCAAACAAAATACACACTGATTAAAGAGACTGTCTTGTCTTCTTTTCTAGGCTTTTGAGACAAAATTAGCGAGTTTAAACACATCAAATTAAACACCAAGTCCAGTCTTTGCTCATCTATAAAAATAATTTTGCCCCAGCTTTATTTAAGGTAAGACAAATCATCAACTGTTCCCTTTTCATTTATCCAGCACAAGGCTACCCAAACGTTAGCAGAGTTTTCATTTAAAGACAAGCCCCCCACACTAACCCGAGGAGTCCACAGGATGCGTGTGTGCTGCGTTACGGCTGCGCAGCGTGTTTGCTCCGTCCGAGGGCTCGCACCCTGGTCCACAGGACACGTGTTGGGAGCGTAGCGCAGCTCAGAGCAGCCAGGATCAGCTGGGTCCAGCATAGAGAGAACCACATACAAACAACAGGTCACAGAGCCTTTCTGTGGTTGAATTTCTGCTCATTTGGACAGTATTCAATTACTTTTGTGCTTTTATCATCACTTAGTATGCTGCAGAACTGTGAAGTTTCGTTTTTGCAAGTTCTAAACCTGCAAAAACGAAACTTAACAGTTTAACAGTGAGTTTAATAATAATAATTCAGCTCCATTTTGTTGTCCTGTTACCTTCTGACACGGTTATCATCTTAAAGTCCTGTTGTAGTTGACCCGGGCTGTGAGAATTGAAGCCAATGTGGAAGTGTTAAAAACTGCAGTTTCTCATGTCCACTTGAGGCTGTCTCCAGAAGTACCAGAAACCACAACATGGCAATTCAAAAAAGCTGATTTTTTTACAGCAGAAATAAACACATTAACAGCCTGGTACAAAAAACAAGTGTAGTCTGGATAGCTCATTTCTCGATCTGCACAAACTGTACGGGGGTGAATTTTTTCATAACACAGCAATTTCAAAGATATTAAGATTATGAGTTTTCTATTGTGAGAGGCACCGCTGACTTGATTGACAGCGAGAAATATTGTAGCTGTCGGCTAGGAGGCTCAGAGCCCGCCTCTTTACCTCACAGTAGCTCGACAGCAGTTAGGTTGAGTGCAGCATTTCCAATATGGCTCCTGTCGACGATTGGTACAAAAAGTGCTTCAGAAACAGATTATTTATACAGTCTATGGTTAAAACACTTCCTACAACAAAAATGGTCATTATATTTACTTAACTATGTGACAGATAAATGGATACAAATCCATTTTCTTTTTAACCTGCACATTTGTTTGAAAAAGCTGTAAGATTAACTTTTTGTTTACTATGTGTGACCAAGAGAGCTTGACACTACCAGATATACAACATATTGCAGTCATAGTGATGATGGCATGAAAAGGTTCAACAAGAGGAGAACTAAGATTTCTTAACTGATCAGGGTAGTTGCCAAAACTGCTGGAGGGTAATCTGTTTTAGAAAACTTTAGGATCTCTGAGAATGAGTAAAGGACTTGACTACAAAGAGAGAGCGGATTTGTGTGTTTATATAAAATATCTGCTCTTAAAGCATTTAAAGGGTCCATTCAACTCCATGCTGAGTCCTCTCACACATAACCTCTGCGACCACGAGACATTCAATTGAACAATTCTTTAGTGTGTCTAAGAAATGAAATAGAAATAAAATCACGTCTTATGACTCTTGGGAATTTGAAGATTGGCTCCTGTCGTTTCTCTGCAGAATGTGTCGGTGATTTAATTCGGTTTTGATTACAAGGTCGTACTTCAATTAGAGGTTATGATCAAGTGTCTATGTGGGAAACACTCGACATCTAGCAGAGCTGCTGACCTTCCTGTGATGGAGGGTGAGTCAAAAGATGCTCACTTTGGGGGATAAGGAATCTAAAAAGAATTGGTATCTGTGAAAAATGAGAGAGGAAAGCTTAAGAAGTGTTCGCATGGAATGAAAATGGTGCTCTTTTTTCTCTTTAGTACTACTTGTTCTGCATTTTATCCTGGAGTGAGTCTTTATGCACATATAAGGGGCGAAATACAAGCCATTATCACCTCTGTTAGGAAAAAAAGCAATGTAATTTTAAAGAGCCTCACAAAAATATCCTACTTTCTTTGTGAGCGCAACCATGTGCTCTATGTACTCGAAGTTCAGGAGTGCTGATTTTACCAAGCAAGGTAAAACCATATTAAAAAGTGGAATTAAAAGCTGGAATTAAAACTGAAGGAAAGTGATTAAAGTATGTTTCCTCACCAAGCTCCATTTTTCTTGATTATCCTATCAAAATCAGGAGGGGCAAGACTTTGGAGATCAAATTTGTTAACAACAAAGGTGGAGGAGAACCTTGTACAGCCCAGTGATGATAAAAGCTTGGGTTGGCAGTCACGGAAAACTAGCATGAATTTGAATGTAGCATTTCCGCAGGACTTCGTCTAACCCCTCCCCCCTCCCCTCGAAGCTCCTCCAAAACGACGCCCCCACGACCATATGATCGTGACTGATTGTAGATGCTCTTAATTCCTACAGTGTTGACGGTTAGTGAAGGCACCAGGAGAGGTGTAGAGTGTGCGCGATGGAGAGAGGAGAGACAAGAGGAGAAGTTCTTCATTCATTCACACATTGATTGTTGCTTTGTTGGTTGGCGTGCTCAAGTTTGACAGTGACCGGTTAGTAAAGCTCAACGTGTTCACGAATCGGCTCGTCATCCCTACAGCGTCCGGACGGACGCTACAATGTACATTTCTGTAGGACTTACTAAATGTCATTCATTCTTTTGCTTGTCAGAGCCCCCGTGGTGAGAGCTTTTTAGACTCTGATCTGGACTACAGTCCTGAGCAAAGCACCTCATCGGGTCAGAGGGGACAGGCCTGAGGTCGAGCGAGAGGGGCAGTCAGTAGAGTCAGGGGAAGCAGAGGCAGGAGACGGGCAGAACAGCAGGACGGGATTTGATTGGTTTAACACATTGGACCCTAAAGGCGGTGATTGGTTGGTGTTTTCCCAGGTTTACTCCAGCTGTAGAGAGTGGCTCTTTTTAACTCTTTTTTTAAGAACACATTATGTATTGATTGCCATCGGGACATAAAGATCATTTTAACCAGTATAACAAAAAGTGTATCTAAATCTGACTACCAACCCCAGCTTTAAGGGCTTAAATGAGTTTAATAATGAATATGGAGTATAACATACAATAATGAAAGTGAAAGTTAAGTTGTTGAATAGCCTTTGCATAATATGGCTTTTGTTTATGTTTATTTTCATGGTTCAGCAGAGGTTGTTAGATCCGTCCACTGATGATGACAACATGTACATGTTGATGGCGCATTGACTGGCTGATTCATACGTCAGTGTCGCCGCCATGTTGAATGTGGCAATCTGTAAAGATGTGCACACACAGATACGTAGAAACATGCCTCCCGATTGTTGTTATATAACCACACCGTTGTAAATTTGACTTATTACCATTGGCAGAGCTTTACAAATATATGCAACAAATGTTTTGTAGAGGTCTCCACAGCGTTAACATTACCTTTTAAAAACTCCTTCACTGCTTAAACATTAAAACACCAGGACACGGATAAATAACTGTGACTCATCCATCTAAAAGCAGTGTGATTTTATTTCACATACAGCAGCTGTCTCATAAAAAAGTTCAGTATCAAGTCATATTTGATTTTAAATCATTTTGATGTGCCTAGTGTTAATTAGAACAGTCCTTTCATCCTGTATTTGAAATAGTAAATCCTTTCACTTGTTCAATCGGTTAAAATGTATCAAGCACTTCGTCCACACGTGATATACAACATAATATATGGAAAACTGACCTTAATACAACGCAATTTAAAAAAACGATATTCCTCAGGGTGGGCATTTAAAGGCCACAGAGCAGTGGTATGAAAAAGAGAGTGAAAACGGAAACGAAATGCATTAACAGGCTGAAAATATGAAATTAGAATGATGAAATATTTGGAGCAGGCTATGGATACAAGTGATCAAACTAACAAGAGTCAACAGAGCTGCATGGAAGTAGACTAATACTGGGTGAGTAATGTGATCAGAATGAGTAAAGTGATCATAGTGAAACAGTAATATGTTGGGCATAAAACAGTAACCTACTGCATGTTTTAAAAAATAAATAAATTACATTTTATACAATTAAAAAATGTCTATAATTTCTGTAATGTAGTTTAGTAATCATTCCACTGCTAAAGAGCAGACTCACTGTCAGCCTTTTATTAATTTGATGAACAGACTTTGTAGGCTACGCTTTTTCTAAATAATTGTTGTTTTTAGTACTTACATTAATTTTAATCATTTATTGTAAAAACGGTTGATCAAAATGAGTTAAATGAAAAGGAACATTAATTTTTTTCATAAAATCCACAGTTTTCGCATCTACTTATATTAGTTTACGGCAGACCCGCCACATTCAATATGGCGAACGCGTGTCAATGTCGTCTATGGGGAGAACCACTTCAATGGCAAGCAGCAGTTTCAGTTTTGCACGTTATTCTTACGTTCTGTCCGAAGAGGATTTGTTGTCTCTAGTTTAAACTGCTAGTTTTAACCTGCTGGATTTCTCCTCCTGACGAGAGGATTACTGCAGCAGAACTGTGAGTTTTGCTGTCAGGATTTCTGCTTCACTATGAGGGAACTGTTCAAGATAGATTGAGAGTGTTACCTGTCGGATTTCTGCTTCGTGACGAGAGGACTGCTTCGGCCAAGCTTTGAGTTTGCTCCCCCTCACCTTTTGCTTCGCGGAGAGAGGATTCCTGGACCCAAACGGTAAGTGACAGTTTTCATTTCTGTTTTCAGAGCAGAGGTTTCCTAGGCCGCACACACCTTGTATTTAACAGGCCTGCATCCTGTTTTCATTCTGTGTGCGTCTGTCTGAGAGCGCGTGCGTGTGGACCTACTTGGGTAAAATAGTAGGCCTATAATCGAGTTTTATTAACCCGTGTTTTCCTCGTTTTAGACTATGCACTTTTGACCTGGTGTAGTTATGTCTGTTTAAAAACCATTTTGTAAGAAGTTTCACCAAATTCAGATTATATATTTTATCTTTTTTGCCAACTTCCTTTGAACTCATTGCACAAGTTGTAACCCTTTTGTGCATTATTTATGGTCAACATGTCTTATTCACATGAAATTAATCCTCGATTTGGGGTTTAAAAAAACATATTTTTTTAATTATTTTGACAACAATTAGGATCAGCTAAGAATTTCTTCATGAATTTTCACAGGCTCCTTCTTGTGTGTGCATGTTTACTCAAAATATTGTTTTAAAACCACTTTTTACTTTTTAACTGCAGCAAATAGTTATACTTTTCATTTAGTACAAAGCATAAAGGGTAATTTATCACCGAATTTTGTTTCACACCTCTTCAGTCATCTTCATTCCAAGTCATTGCCTAAGGTTTTACAATTATTTTTGAAATATGTAGTCAATAATGCCCATTTACATGAAATCATAAGTTGTTTTTGTGTCAGCTTTAGCTGAAGTTTTGAATTATTGTTACTATAATTATGATAAGAGGAATATTTGGTGAATAGTGTTTTAGACATTTATAATTCAGTTGAACACAACCTTATTGTTTTTTGCCTGCAGGGGTTGTAGCCATTTACAATTTGCTAGGTAAATTGTTTTAATGTTGTGGTGTAAATTCAATCTGAAGCAGCATGATAGGAGAGGTAGGGATGGGTACCTTTCACATTCGAATCGATACAGTACTGATACCCGGTACCTGGGAATCGGTACCGGTACTCAACGGTACCAATTTTCAGTACTTTTGTGTGTGTTCATGTGGTAATAAATGTTAATTTGTTTAATAATAAAATCTCTCTTTTTTTATTATTTAACATATTTATTTAATTTAACATGAAATGAACAGAAACAGGATTATATAGGTGATTAGATATATTAGCTGACGTGCTCCTGGCGTCTAATTGCTCTTTCGGGAGTTTATCAATGAACACACATGAATGTCTGCGGACAGGAAAAAGTCAGTTCTCCGTCTCTTTATAATAACAGGACACACAACTTACTTGTTGGGCATTCACGCACACAGGAACGGTTATAAACAGGGCAAGTAGTTGGGGCGAGAGAGTCCGTCTCAACTTAAGGCTGATTTATACTTCTGCGTCGCCCCTACGCAGCAGGGGCTGACGCGGACATGGGCACCACATTTATGTGTATTTTCTCCTTTTAAAACCTTGTCTGGGGTCAGTTAATTATAATAAAGTAAGTAACTGCTCATGGCTTGGTTGAACAGTGTATTTCTTGTAGTTTTAGAGTAAATTAAGTTCATCCTACACAGGTAAACCTGTGGGCAGCTACCTTTTAAACAAAATGAATGCTATTGCTCCATCTTTTTCATCAAATTAATTTCCAAGTGTGGAAATGAGTGTGGTGGGGTACTACAATTGCAACAGTAAGCATCAGTTTTAGACAACTAAAACTACTTCATTAGGACAGTGAAGGTTGACTGTATGAAGATGTGATTATACATCATTTTGTCCCCTTGTTAAACAATGTTTCACCCAAATTTCAGCGAGAAGCTCTTAACATTTTTCATCATGTGGTGGCTGTGTCAGAGTGGTTATCCTATCAACACCCACCACCATGAGAAAATGGTAGTGCACTTGAGTAACGCTACATTCAAAACAAGCTGTCTGTCCATTTCTGTTTACCATGGTTTTACTGCATCATGTTAGTGCAGTAAACACCTTTACATAATTCCAGTTAAACAAGACTGTGAATACAAATTTTAAAATGTTATTTTTTGTTATCAAGACAGTTTCACACAATGCTGTTTTTAATGAGGGCAGAAGGAAAAGCAAGGACATTTGGATAGACGAGTTGAGTTAGGAGAAAGAGGAGGAGATGCCTTCACATGACGTGTGATCCGATTAAACTCTCTCTGTTGGAAACTGTCACAAGGTATCAGCAAAGAGACAGACATAGAAAAGCAGCCTTGTTAACCAGAAGGTGAACTTTTCTCTTGGTATTTGTCCTGAGCAGAGACACTTCAAAAGAACCAGTGTGAAGTAATGATTACAAATTCACTAAACAGCAAAGCATCACTGCTGCTGTTGAAATGAGGCTGCACTGTAAAAATTGTCCGTAGAAATAACAGAAAAACACTGTTAAATCCCAACATTAAAAAACCGTAAAGGGAATTACAGCAAAACATTGTTTTCTTTACAGTGTAATTTAGTAATTTTTTAAACTAAATATAACTGTAAATTTAACATGAAAATGCTGTTTTTAAAACATAAATTCGTTGTTAAAATTACTTATTGATGTTATATTGACACATAAATACTGTATTGCAAAAAACAATGCAATGTATATTAAATAACAGTAAAATTGTGTTAAAATTACAATTAAATCCTGTAGACTTAAAACATGCATGGTTTCCAAAATGCTACAAGGAAGACTGCCTATTAGCCACTAAAAAAAAAAGGCAAATGGGGGTTGTAGAAATTAAGAATGAACATTTCATGATTACACACACACACACACACACACACAGACACACACACACACACACACACACACACATATATATAGCGCAAAGAATTAAAAATGATAAATTTAACAACAGAAATAACCTGCACGTACTGGGTTCGAACACTCATCCCCTGCCTCCCAGCCGGATACTCTTCCTATTGCGCTATAGGCTCGCTGCGTGCGAAATGAACAACAAGCAAACGTAGGCTTGTACATGCAATCACTAAAGATAGATTATGTAAGTATAATACAGCTTAAATGTATTTAGAACAAACAGAGATGAAACCTTTGTAAATGTGCTCTTTTCTGCTGGCTTGGAAGAATGTCCGTCATGTTTTCACGTTATACATCTAAGGAGGTGTGGCCAAGGCTATCTGTATCAGGGGTGCAAATAGACAACGATAATCTCAAGGTAAGTAAACAATGCTATTTTTGTGCATGATAATTTATTTCACAAAGACTAGTGTAGCCCATGGTTTTCTGGAGATCAGTGAGTCGTGCGCGTGCGTGGCGATGTGAGGTCACACGCATCGCAGTGCCTTATGGTCTCACACACTGGTCCCTTGGAGTAGTTCGGCAGCGCAGCCAGTGAAACGTTCCTGTCGTCAAAGTTAGAAGGTAATTTAGTCAAACTATCAGCCTCTCGTTCTGTTAAGTCAGAGTTTAAGGTAGCTGTTATTTTGTTGAAGAGTGGTAAACCCTATGTCAACTTCATGTTACCAGACAGTTAGGTTAGCCAAGCTAGCTAACCAAGTGTACCAGTTAATACCCCTGAAGCATACTCAACTGTCAGGTGAAGTTAAAGGCAGTTTATTTTCAAGAAACTGTGTGTTTCATATACTAATTTCTTCTGTAGGCGATAACTGCTAACTGTAGCTGCATTTGCAGGCAGCTAATAACGGAGAGCTTTAGCAGCTAAGCTCTCCGCGCCTTTTTTCTATTGTTATTTTTGCGGAGCGGTGCAAAGTGAATATCATTGAATCATACTCAATCGTCATATTAAGTGAAAAGCCAATGTTGTGAAACGACACAGCGTGTCTTAATTTTATTTTACACTCATTGATAAGCAGACAACCATCACTGCTGGTTGATTTGCTGTTGGCTGCTAGCAGCTAATTGCTATTTGGCCTGTTTCAAGCTCCCCATGCAACGAATAGCTTCCTGTTTCGAGCTCCCCTTGCCATGATTCGTTGTCGTTTTTGCGGGAGAACCTTGCAAACGTTGAAGGGTTATGTGTTGCATTGTAGGATTCATAGAAACGAACCACGCTGTGTGTTCAGGTGTGAGAGTGCAAATTGCAGGCAGACATTTTGCACGTATGCATCATTTAAGTGTCACTTTTATCGGAAGCACAATGTCCCAGCACCGTCTGTTACTGCTAACACAGCCATTATATCAACTTTTGTGTGCGCCATGCCACTTTGCTCACACCGATTCCAGACCGTGCAGGAACTTCTTGTACACTTAAAAAAACATTTAGTGGAGGGAAGATCTGTTAAGTGTCCAGTGGCAGGTTGTCAAAGCACATTTGCTGTGAAGTCATCATTTACAGCGCACTTGTCCAGGAAACATCCACACTGTTCAGTGAATAACATAAATGATCTTTACAGAGAAATCACACCGCAGTCCTCTGCCACGGCTTGTGAAGAGGTTTCGCAGACGGTGGATGGTGCAGCTGAAGTACCAGTAAGTACTGAACCAACACAGATTTCCGATGAAACCTTTCTTAGGAGTGTTTGCCTGTTCTATCTAAAACTGCAAGGACAGCTCCTGCTTCCAGATTCAACGATACAGGTAATCGTTGAAGAGATGCAAAATCTACATGATTTAGGACTTGATTACGCTTTAAGCAAATTACACTCCCTCATGAAAGATGAGTTAAATCTAACTGATTATGTAATGGGGAAAGTCTCTGATTGTATTAAGGATTCTGATCTGTTCTCTTCATCTCATAAAGGCCCGTTGAGAACAGCCTACACAAGAGCTCAGACATTCAAACGCATGTTTAAATATGTAGAGCCCAAAGTAGTAAGATTAGGATATGATGATAATATGAGACAAAGAAATGCTTATTACATACCTGTGAAGCAAACACTGACTAACTTACTAGAATCACAATTTTGGAAAAATTCTGTGTTGCAACAGACTACTGACACAGATGCATGCGTTCTTAGTGACACTTGTGACGGACAGGCCTACAAGTCCAATCCATTCTTCATTGCAAACCCAGGAGCCCTGCAGCTTATTTTGTACCAAGACGCATTTGAAGTAGTCAATCCTCTCGGCTCAGCAAAAAAGACACACAAAGTTCTCGCTGTTTATCTTTCTGTTGCAAATTTGCCAGTTCATTTGCGATCCAACACAGATCACATGTCCCTAGTCTTGTTGTGTAGAGAGAACGATCTAAAAAAGTTTGGATGTGCTAAAGTATTTGCTAACATGATATCTGATTTGAAAGATTTGGCAGAAAATGGAATTACTGTAGGAGGGGAAACAGTCCGTGGGGCTTTGTACTGTATAGCGGGGGATAATTTAGGGTCACATGGTATTGGAGGCTTTAACGAAAACTTCACGTCTCGTTATTTTTGCAGGTACTGTGAGGTAACCAGAGACGAATTTAAGAAGGAACCCAATCTTTGCGGCCAGCAACGAACTGCTGATACCTATGACGCTGCTGTTGCCTCTCTGTCTGAGGAGAGCAGAGAAGTCAAAGGAATAAAACTGAGGTCAGTTTTCAATGATGTCCCAAACTTTCATGTATGCCAACCTGGTCTCCCACCATGCTTAGGCCATGACATTTTTGAGGGCGTGTTGTCCTATGACCTTGGTCTGTACTTGAATTATTTCATCAAGACAAAGAAATGGTTCACATATACCCTTTTGAACAGGCGAATCAAACAATTCCAGTTCAAAGGTTCAGATGCTCTCTCCAAGCCATGCACTGTCCCATCTGGTACACTCAAACTCTCTGGTAATGCGGTTCAGAATTGGAATTTTTTGAGGTTGCTACCTGTTCTAATTGGCGACAAGGTGCAAAATGCTGATGATGACGTGTGGCAGTTGACTCTCCTCCTCAAAGATATTGTTGACCTAGTTTGTGCACAAAAGATTTCACTGCCACAGATAGCGTACCTTGAAATCATAATCCAGGAGTATCTGGATTCAAGGGCGTGTTTGTTTCCTCATAGTACTCTCAAACCAAAACACCATTACATGAGACATTATCCCTCACTAATCCTGAAATTTGGACCCCTCATTCGTCTATGGACGATGCGTTTTGAAAGCAAACACAGCTATTTCAAGCGATGTGCCAGGCATTTGAAAAACTTTAAGAACATTTGCCTAACTCTTTCTGAAAGGCATCAGATGTTTCAAGCATATGTCTCAGCAGGACCAGGATGTAGTGAGCTTCTGCTAATTAAAAATGGTTGTGCTTTCATTCCCAACCTTTACAGCGACACAGTCAATCATGCTGTTAGTGAATACGGATTTTCAGAAAAAGATACAGTTGTCTCGACAGAAATTCAGTACAGAGGTACAGCATACAAGAAGGGGGATTTTTTGGTCTTGAATGAGTCTATGGAATTTGGCGAGATTGTCATCATTTTAACTAAGGATAATGCTGTGTATTTTCTTATGGATTTACACAAATCAGACTGTCTTCCCAAATATCACCTGTACGCCATTACACAACAAAGTACAGAAATGAAGTGTGTTAACATTAACGACTTGTTAGATTTTTACCCATTGACCTCATACATCATTGATGGACACAGAGTCATCCCACTGAAACACAGCATTTTGTCAAAGTGATTTGGTCAGAAATGGTGGCTAGAATGATGAGTCTGAAGTATTTCAAGATTTTCACAGACTAGTTTGGGCCTAATTCATATTGAAGTTAGAGTTGTGCCCAATATGAATGCAATGTTCTGAAGTAAATGTAGTAAATCAGCTACATATTGTAAATATTTCCTTATGATTTAAATACAGATGTCTGAATCATTTCTACGCTCTGCCATCACGGAGGCCTTGCCTGACCTTCCAGACGTAGCAAAGGATATCCTGCAAGAAACTCTTCAATCTCTAGGTGTAGAGACCCATGATGACTTTCAGTTTGTTAAGGAAGAAGATTTGTTGTCAGCCTTGAGGCCCATACAAGCCCGGAAGCTGGTTGCTGCGTGGGGTCTAAAATGTAAGTCTAACATGGTTGTTTAAGATGGTCACACCCCTCCATTTAGAAACCCAACTGTTCCGACAATAGACTTCCATTATTCAGAATGGCGGGGTTTCCTTTTTCACACACACACACACACACACACACACACACACACACACACACACACACACACACACACACACACACACACACTAGTGTTGGTATTTTTCTTCTGCATGTACACCTCTTCTATGATATTTTTACCAGTTTGTTCAGTCTGGAAAGTAATTTCTGCGCCGTGTGTGTAGCCAGAGAGAGCCGGGGACAAGTCTACATTTAGACAACCCCCCATTCCGAATCTCTCTCTCTCTCTCTCTCTCTCTCTCTCTCTCTCTCTCTCTCTCTCTCTCTCTCTCCACACGGCGCAGATATTATTTTCCAGACTGAACAAACTGGTAAAAATATCATAGAAGAGGTGTACATGCAGAAGAAAAATATCAACACTAGTGTATGCATGAAAAAGGAAACCCTGCCATTCCGAAGTACGAAAGTCTATTGTCGGAACAGTGGGGTTTCTAAATGGAGACCTGTCCCCGTTTAAGATGTGATCAGTTATCAACATTGCTATTTAGTTAAATTAAAATGTAAAAACATCCATGTTATGTCTGTTTTGTGTATGTGTGCTTTTAAAGGTCCCTTCCAAGAAAGTGGTTCTTCAAGCCTTACTGCCTCACCAGGACCTTCCCCTTCCATGGTGTCTCTGTCGCCAATTTCAACGTCATCATCCAGCAGTCAGAGCCCAAGAGGCAGTCTTCCAGACTCATTCATGATACCATGGGGACAGTTCCCAGAGGCTTTGACACAGGATTTGGAGAGAGGAAGGCGTCCAAAACCAAGTATGAGGAAAGAGATGGTCAGAATTGTGGTCCGCGAAATGATGAAAGCAGCCACCTCATTAAGTAAGAAGAATGCTACTGATGTGGCTAGGCAATTAGTGTCAAAATACCCCAAGTCACTCCAAGATGTCATTGAGGGCGACATAATTGGCACAGGGTACAGCTCCCTCGTGAAACAAATTCAAAATCGGATCGAAAATGTGAAAAGACCTACAACACCAAAAATTCAAAAAAGAAAATCACACTACTCTGACACCGACGAAGTCCCCCCTGAAAAACGGGCAGCGATTCAAGACACCTATGGGTGCATCCGTTGGCATGTCAAGTTTCTGCCCCTTGGGGAAACGCCCGAAAGCCAGCAGCAGAAGAAAGAGGAGCTAAAAAATCTGTTCAGCCAGAATGAACAAAGCCCAGGTCCTTTGAAAATGCTGATGAAGTCCACATTCTACAGCCAGCGACAAGACGTGAACCAAGGGAAAGACATGAAGTACCTCCTGGAAAACTGGCCATATTGGTTTCATGAAAATGGCATGAATGTTCACTTTAACGAGCTCACTGGAGTTGCCCTGAAGGAAACCTTCTTGAAAAATGTGGAACAGAAGGGGGAAAGGCTCTTGAACTTCATGAAGACAGTTGCTGTCAACAAATCCAAAAGATTCTATCAAGCTGCAACAAAGCTACAGATGATGATGGGAGAACACCCAGGCAACACACAGGTCACAGAGATGGTGCTGCTTCTTCTGGCTTATTTTGACGAGAGAGATGATGTGATGTTCCATTACGTGGAGGACACTTGCCTGGCTGGCGAAGTGGTCATGGACCGAGTTCCCTTGACTCCCACAATTGTTGTATGTGGTAAGTTAACCTCACTCACCTGAGTTGAAGAGGAAAGGCTTACACATACAGTAGATGCTGTCTGGGAATAATGGATTCACACCTCTTTTTTCTGTTGGTGTGGGTTTTTTCATACATACTTGTTTTCACGCTTGACACACGAGTTAGTGACTGACATGTGAAAATGTAAACTTGATTTCTGGATTATTTTTAATTTTCCTTTTTTTCCCCCTTTTTTTTAAGGACAATCCTGCTATTCCTCCAGAAGGATGATGCTGAGTGTGGATCACGTCATCGTGAATGAGAACATCTCTTCCTTCATCTCGTCCTTGTGCATGCTGTTTGGGTCTTATTACTGCTTCAACATCCATTACCCAACTGCACTTGCATCCACCCTGGAGTTCCTACAGAGGTAAGTAGTTTTCTACAAGGTGGCGGTATTCATCATACAAAATACAGTGGTCATAGTACACTAATGCAAATACCTTGGGGGCAAAGGGTGTTTTGATGCAGGTTTCCTTTGTTGACTAATGGAGACGGTTGTATCATGTATAAGTGATATGTGTTCCCTCTGTATTCCTAGCTGTTTCTTCTCCATTAATCCAGAGAAGGGGACGAAAGTGGAGCGAACAAATGCAAAGTGCTTGCATGTCAATCCAAGAGTCATTACGTTGATTCAGGACCTCTCCGACCACGAATGGCGTTCCGATTAAAAAGGTACTAGTGCTAGTGCAACTATTGTCTTTGATTATTGACTGACTTTACAAATGAAATTAATGAGACAGTGGGAACGGTAACTGTACTGTTGCTATTGTCCTGTGCAAGGCACTGTTCCATGATGCTACGCATTGTCACGAAACAGGCACTGCCGCCATCCTGAGACAGCCAGGTATTGTCCAGGGGTGCTAGGCACAGTGCCTGACTGTGCAGGACAGACAGTGCCTGGCTGTCTCGGCACATTGCCTAGTGTCCCAGGACAGTGCCTGACTGGCACTGGGACAGTCCATGGGACTGCAGCAACCATACAGAAGTTATTTTTCCCACTGCTACTGATTAATGGAGACTTGTGTGTGTGTTCTCTATTCCCCAGGTGTTCCTCTGAGTGACCACAGCGGTTCATGTTTCCCTAAATGTTCTTCAGGGTGTTCTTCTACATGTTCCCGCCCATGATTGGAGAGCCACTTAAAAAGGTGCGTGTGCTAGTGCTAGTGCTACTGTTTACTTTGATTATTGACTGACTTAAAGGGAAACTTCGGTTTATTTCAACCTGTCTCCTATCTTCATGAATTTGCTTCGTGTGACTAGTGACGTGTAAATAATAGTTGTCATGTTAGCCATCATCTAGATACAGCCGGGACGCTGCTACTAGCTTCAGACCGGTTGAAATGAAAGTGAACGGACACAGGCAAAGTTTGTCCACTAAACAAGCTTGTTTTACACTAAAACCGCCACACATAGTTAGAAAATGTCAGAACATATAGAAATGGCATGTAAATGTGCGATGTTAGCTTACCTGTTACCCAATGCAGCTTTCATCCAACTTTCATCCACACGAGTAGAGGTAATTAGCTCAAACATGTAAACAAAGACGTCTTAAAACGGGTAAGCTAACACACACTTTTCCATGTAGTTTCTATATAATCTCTGACATTTATACTAACGATGTGAGGTGGTTTTAGTGGAAAAAAGTTTGTTTAGTGGACTAACTTTGCCCATGAAAGTATGTCCGTTCACTTTCTTTTCAACCGGTCTGAAGCTGGTAGCAGCGTCCCGGCTGTATCTAGACAACGGCTAACATGACAACTAATATTTACACCTCACTAGTCACGCGAAGCAAATTCATGACTATAGGAGACAGGTTGAAATAAACCGAAGTTTCCCTTTAACAAATGAAACTAATCGGAGTTCATGTATGCGTTTCTTTCTCTTCTCTATTCCCCAGGTGTTCCTTTGAGTGACCACAGCAGTCCATGTTTCCCTAAATGCTCTTCAGAGTGTTCTTCGAGATGTTCCCGCCCATGATTGGCGAGCCACTTAAAAAGGTGCGTGTGCTAGTGGTAGTGCTTCTGTTGTCTTTGATTGTTGACTGACTTAACAAATGAAACTAATGGGAGTTCGTGTATGTGTGTCTTTCTCTCCTCTATTCCCATAGTTGTTCCTTTGAGTGACCAAAATACGGGGCTGATAGTAAGGCAAGACTTCTAACTTCTAGATGTTCCCGCCCATGATTGGCGAGCAATTTAAAAAGGTGTGTGTGCTAGTGCTAGTGCTACTGTTGTCTTTCATTATTGACTGACTTAACAAATGAAACTAATGGAGTTCAATTATGTGTTTCTTTCTCTTCTCTATTCCCATAGTTGTTCCTTTGAGTGACCACAGTGCTCATATCTCCATTGTTTTTACAAAAATAAATTTGTATTCTTCTGAATCATTCATTGACTAACGAGTGGTTTGTTACAGCCTATCTTTAACTTAACATTTAGAAGTAATTTAAAGCGCTGCTGATAAGAAGAAAACTGTAATACATGTGTACATGTCCCGTTGGTTTTACGGATAAAAACTGGCAGCTGTGGTTGCCACAATAATCCTGTTAAAAATACAGTACATACTATATGTAAACATTACAGAACAACTTGTAAATTTTACATTCTAAAACTGCTTATTTTACATGTCCCGTTGTTTTTACGGATAAAAACTGGCAGCTGTGGTTGCCAGAATAATCCTGTTAAAAATACAGTACATACCGTATTAAACATTGCGGAACAACTTGTAAATTTTACGTCCTAAAACTGCTTATTTTACATTGAATCCTGGTGAAATGTTCATGAAATCATTGTTTATTATACATTGAATATCCATAAAATTAACAGTTATGTATTGATTATTGTACATTGCATACCTGTAAAATTTACATTTAGTTATCATTAATTGTACATGGAATCCCAGTAAAATGTACAAGTTGTACCGTAATGCTGTTTACATTTGACTGTATTTTTAACAGTATTATTCTGGCAACCACAGCTGCCAGTATTTTTCCGTAAAAACAACGGATTTTTTTTTACAGTGTGGAGTGATAAAAACTTTTTTGAGGCTTTTCATTTTGTTATCTTCATGCTATCATTACCTTCATGCAAACTGTGTATTTAAGTAGTTATTTAACCCACAACGAGTTGAGTAAACCTTTCATGATATTCCCATGGCAACATGTGTAACATGTGCAACATGTGTAGAACTCGATCACTAATTATCCACCTTGATGTGCTGCATAAGTGTTATTGTCAGAATAAGGCAGCCACAGTGTAAAAGTGAAGTAGTCCTAGTTTTATTTTATTGTTAACATGTGTTTTATTTATATCTTTCATTCAAGGAGCTTCTTTTTTTTTCTTTTTTTTTTAAACTCTGATCAGGTATAGCTGAATTGTTTCCATTACCTTTCATTGTTACTTAATAGTTCAGATGGTTGAGATGATTGTCAGGCACCAAGATATACACTGATCAACTATACCATATTACACCACCTGCTTAATATTGTGTAGACCACATTCCTATGATATCAGGCCCAAAGCAGCTCTGAACTGATGAGACATGGACTCCATTATACCTCTGAAGGTGTTCAGTGGTATCTAACACTGAGACGTTAGCAGGAGATGCTTTGAGTCCATAGACTGTATAAAATATGGACATAGTATCCAAGACGTCACCATCTGTTTCTGAAGCGCTGCTTTGAGGCCAGGCGGCGGCGGCAGCCATACTGCTGCTGTCGAGCGATTGTGAAGAGGCGGGCTTTGAGCCTCCTAGCCAACAGCTGCAGGGTTCCCTCCTGTCAATCAAGTCAGCTGTGCCTCTCATTGGAAGACTCGTAATCTAAATATCTTTGAAATTGCTGCGTTAGAAAAAAATTCACCCCCCTACAGTGTGAGCCGATCGAGAAATGAGCTATCCAGACTACACTCGTCTTTTGTACCAGGCTGTAAACATGTTTATTTCTGCTGTAAAGATCGCCGTTTATGAATTGGTGTGTATGTGGTTTCCGGTACTTCAAGCTTCAAGCGGATCCTTGATGAACTGCAGTTTTCTAGCACTTCCACATTGGACTCATATTTTTATACCAGAGGTTGCCGCATGTTTGAGTCATTTAAGTTGAGAGGTGGGGCATCCATGTTTCGGACTTGTTTGTCCAGCACATCCCACAGATAGTGGATTGGATTGAGACCTGGGGAACTTGGAAGCCAAGTTAACTCCTTGAACTTTTTTTAATGTTTCCTCAGGCCACCTTCTTCCATTGTGGCGTGGTTCAGTTAGCTTATATGCCTATTATAGGTGTAGATGGGGGTCAGTATGGGCACCCTGACTAGTCTATGCATACACGGCAAACTTGGATGCAGTGCAAGGTCTGACACCTTTCTGTCGGTACCAGTATTAACTTTTCAGCAGTTTGAGCTCATATTGCTCTCCTGTTGGATCGGAATACATAGTCCAAACTTTTCTCTCCACTTGCATCAGTGAGTCTTAACCTCTGCAGACTGGGAACATCTCACAAGAACTGCTGTTCTAGAGAAGCTTCGACCCAGTCTCTTATCTGTCACTCTTTGGCCCTTGTCAAAGTTGCTAACAGTCCTACGCTTGCTCATTTTTCTCCTTCCAACCCATCAACTTTAGTTACAAACTTATGTAAAAGTTACAGGCTGCATTGAAATGTAACATTAGCAGTGCTTCAATTAAAGAGAAGCAATTTAATTAACTCATATGATTTCTGTCCCCAACAAATCACTGCTCACTCTGGAAAATCCCATCACATATGATAGTTCCCTCTTTCTGTGATTGCACACACCTCACACACTTCTGCAACAAGTATAGATGACTTACAGAATTTGAAATATTCTTGCTTTTAATATTTTCTTAAGTATATCCTACTCCAGTATTTTGCACCCTGTGTATCATTGACACTGATTCTAACTTAAACCCAACATGTTGCTTCCCCTGCTGCAACACCGAATCCAATGTTCTTGCAGAATTCTGCACCATCACAGTGTGAATGCAGCACAAGGAAGTCTCACAATGACACTGCAACTTAATGAAGATATGTTCTAATATATTCCATTATTTTCCTGCAAGAGTGGAAATTATTGCTGATGGATGTGTTTATGCGGAAATTGTTCCACAAAGGTAATTAAAAATTAAAACCTGCAGGCATGTTTTGACATTTAAGCAGTTATAAATAAATTACCCTGTAACGTAAAAAAATAAAAACCCACACTCTTCTTTTTGCCTGAAAAATAGAAAGAACAAAAAAACTTTGCAGAATGATTTACAGAATGTTGTTATGAA
Source organism: Notolabrus celidotus (assembly GCF_009762535.1). NCBI lineage: Eukaryota > Metazoa > Chordata > Actinopteri > Labriformes > Labridae > Notolabrus > Notolabrus celidotus. The sequence continues at coordinate 23,555,445 of NC_048275.1, forward strand.
ACCCTGTTTCAGCCGTTTGATGGGGTATTAAGCTGGTTTTGACAGTGGGAGCAGATCTCTCTGACAGCTTGTCTCAGCATTATGTTGGACACAGATGGAAAAGACAAAGGACAAACAGTAGGCAATCGTTTTTCAAAATAGAGGAATAAAAACGGTGCATTTTGGATTTTCAGTCATCTGATGTTTTAAACTTTTAACATCAGTGAAACAGGTTGTTGCGACTTTGTGTCACTGTTAACTTATTACACCCACTCCTAAAGCTTAGATTAAATCATGAGTATTTCAACACTGGTAAGGGCTTTCCTTCTTGTCTTGCACCTTCAGCCAGTCTCTGTCTTTCTCTTTGATTTTTCTCTTTAAAAACTGGTCTTCATCCTCCTGCTTTTATTCACCTACTGTCTACAGCTCAAGGCCTGAATACATTAGCTCTCTGTTTGTTTCTGTGTTGCCTTTTAGCCCTAAACATGTTCTGATTTAAGCCTCTGCATGAAAAAAAAACATCTCTTTGTTGTGAAGTTAAAATAACTTGTTAGAACAAAAGTTTGGAGGCACATGGAGTGGCTTTACCAAAATCTGACATATTTTGATTTCAACACTTTGAAACAACCCAATCAAAAAGAGCCCATAAACATCTGTGTGCATCTTGCTAGATAACAGTGCTATTTCTCCACTAGCTCTATGCAAGGATTGGAGAGTGACTTCAATTCATGTCTTGATATTTAATGTGATATTAACTGATTTTAGACACTACTTCAAGCATAGGATCAACACATTAACCCTACCTCAACTCCCACATGTACCAATTTAATTATTTGTGAGTGAGTTATGTTAGTTATGTTTGTTTTTCCACCAATACATTCAGACTGTTAACATAACTGGCTGACAACCTCACATAAAAAAACTGTTTCAGAAATAGGACATCTTGTTCTGGTAAAAACATGTTTTTCAACCAGAAATAATACTAATGGTTCTCTCTCCAATACCACCAGACCTCGTTATCATGAAATGGTAATTTAACTTTGCAAGACACTGGAGTTACTACTTGGTCTACTGCTGCCTTGACCAATTGGTCTGTCTGTGTTATTGGTCACAAAACCATAACAACTGTCTACATTCTGAATAGTAAGAGAGAAACCAGATCACATGGCATAAGAAATCAATCAGTGGAATAAAGTTGAGAACATTTGGTTTATAATTTCACTTCTTCTTGTTTACTAGTTGGCAAAATTGTTCGTTTCCGATGACATTGGTAAACATCACTGTGGATACTTTTAATATTTTCAATTTAGAGAGAGCAGATAAGATTTATGGTTGATGGTAGGGATGCACCGAAATGAAAATTCTTGGCCGAAACTGAAAACCGAAAATGAGGAAACCAAAGCCGAATACCGAAACACCGAAATAGATTATTATGCCAATTATTTGGAGGGAGACCGGGGATAGTTGTAACATTGCACTCCTTGGATTTGAAATTAAGCCATGCATTTTCTGTTTGTGTTGCACAGGCATTTTCTAGGCTCTTTATCCTCAAATGTGACTTTGAAAAAACATCTTTTGTAAGTCCTTAAAGAATTAAGCTTAGAAGATGTATGCCACTTTGTCATGTGTTTTTTTTTTTAAGTCAAATTGAATATAACAACTGTATAATACTTTAATGAAAGTATGTTGAAGAAGACAGGAAGGGTAAATGTTATTTATTTGTAAATGCACTGGCCACCCCTACCTATGTGAGAGCCTCAGTTGGGCCACCCCAGTCAAAAAGCTCTGGACACGCCCCTGCCCCTAGGCCGCTCTGATCTCCTTCTCCTGCGCTGTGCGCTTCTCCGTCTCCAAGCGGGTTCTCTGCATCCATCGCGGCCTGGATCATTTCTGCTGCTGCTTTATTCCCACATCCAAGTAATGATCTTTATAACTCGGATCAAGTACAGTCGCGATGAGGTGCGGAGGATCCGAATAGATCTCAGTGAAACGTGTGCTGACAGACTCTAAGAGTTTACTTTTCATTGTTTTCACTCAGTGGTCCGTCTCAACCTCTTTGCTTAGAAGACACTTTAGTGCTACAATTAAAGGAATAACATCTGCTACAGATGCATCAGAGGAGCTGATCTCTTAAGTTAGCAGCTCAAAGGGGGCAAGAAGAGAGGGAATGTTCTCTATTAACAACCACTGGTGTGAAGTGAATGTCGCAGGGAACTCGTTATCTGCGCTGTATGAAGCCAAGACTCGCTTTTGCGTAAAGCAATCCAGACGCAGTTTTTGCTTGCGTCATCACAACATTCTGTTTCAGCCGTGTTGTTTCGGTGAAAAAAGTGTTTTGGCCGAAAACCGAAAATGCACTTTTGGGCCATTTTCGGTGGCCGAAAATTTTCGGTGGCCGAATTTTCGGTGCATCCCTAGTTGATGGCTGACGGTCAACTGCAGAGAAAAGAAGAAGAGAAGTGGGAAAACACAGCAGAAATTAGCGAGTTATAAAATTGTGTTAATTAGGCATTTCTTTTGTGTGTTTTTTAGTAGTTTTTTTTAAAGTGTTACCCAGCCTGTCAGAAAGGAGACTGAGAACAAGCCACTCTCCCAATATCTCTTAATGGTTTTAAAAGAGTTCATGTGATCTTTTTAGTGTGAAATCACCCAGTATTTTTTTGTTTTGTCTTTTTTAGGCTGCCAGCAAGTGAGAAAACATTGGCACTCACTTCACAGGTGAAGCTTTCTCACACACACATGCAGACAACACTCGTCTGGCATGTGTGCAGAGGCGTTTTACAAAGGCCCGATTTTGTGATTTTGCAGGGCAATTTGACAGCAGCTACTCGAGTCGTGACTTCCACTTACGCTGTGAATACACACAACCATGCAAAATACACACAACCACGCAACCGCCTACTGACACACATTTGCAGACAAGCTCACATTAGCAAACAAAAAATGTGGGTACCTGCTGTATACAGACACATTCATATAATAACCCACAGCTAAACAGACAGTCAATTATAGACATACAGAGAGGCCTCAAAGGGATAAAGCACGTTCTATAGCTTCACCTCTTGCATGTTAATATTGCAGACCACATTTTATACACCTCTGTCATGAAATATATTTATATTCATATTTGTTTTCATTTTTGTCTCCATGCAAAATTTAAAGAGACAGTAACTAATATTAAGCATAGATTAAAAAAAGAGCTTTTTCAAGCTGTAAATTAGGTTAAACTACTACAGAGGTATCAGAGGGACAACACAAAGCCTGAAAATAAACAGATTGCATTTGTCAGATACAGCAAGTAGGTGTGGATTATGTGCAGTTGATTTGACACAAACCAACTGCACAGGCAACCAAACATCATGGGGCACTGTTGAAGGGGTTAAGGTCCTGCAGACTGCACCTGTTCTACACTGAAATCTCTCTCCATACAGAACAAAGTCCAAATTGTTACAAAGGTCAATAAGAGACCTCAGGGAATTTTGTTTTGTACAACCATATTTAACACGTTATTGCTTTGGCAGCTTGACAGTGCAAACTTTGGCTATGTCAACAATGCCGAACTTTGTTTATGCCCAAGCAATATCCTACTTTATATCCTATTTAAGAATATCATGGAACATATTTGGTTACGGTCAGGAATAAAAAAAACGAAGAAAAGAGAGAGAACAAGAAGAACATTTATTACATTTAAAACATCTGAAAATCAGTTAAATATTTTAGTAAAACATGAACCTAAAAATAGTGATGTCCTTTATGCCTTAAACGAGAGATAGGACAGTGAAAAGAGTAGGATTCGGGAGGAGAAAGTGGGGAGTGACATGTTGCAAAGGGCCTCTGGACAGAATCGAACCTGGGCTGCCCTCTATAAGTCCATAGCCTCTGAACATGGGATGCTTTGGTGTTGCAGAGTCAAGATGTCAAAGGTTAGAGCCAGACATTCAAACTACCCTGTTGTTGTTTGCTACAGTCACCTCAAATATATTCTGTTCCATCAACAGAGGAGCAAAGAAAGCAGTGGTTACTTTTGATTTTTCACAGCAACATGCCAGCTACAGTAATTTCTTCACCTCAGACTGCTTCAATAATGAGGGCTGATCACATAAAGTTACACACAAAAGGAAAGAAATTCCAGCTGTTGTAGCTGTGGCTGTGACATTTCACATGAGCGTGGCACCCTATGCAGACTAACTACACACATGGAAAGTCTGCATTTGGCAGATTGTCCTATTTTACAAACTTAGAGCAAACTATAACATTAAAAATATATATAGTGAAACAGTCTCAGTCGAGAATTGACACAGAGCTTTTGCTCTGAATAAAAGAATGGTCTGATGAGAAGAAAATGCTGCGTCACTGCACACCCTAAACCCAACCCAATTTACTCTTGTGGCATGTATGACAGTTTGAGATGTAATGTTACAGCTCACATGTGAAATCATGCAGTTTGGAAAAATGTCCCACACAGGTCACTTCAGCTCAGAGGTCGATGATCGAGAAAATTGATTGGTTTAGTCGATGGAGTTTTCTACGGACTTTCTGCTTCTGCATATTGTCCACACTGCTCTGCACCCAACCCCCTTAAGTGGCCAATCAGCACAGTGCCTCATTTTCATAGCATCCACTTAGATCAGGGCATGGATGATAAGGAGCTGCAAATCTTCCAATGAAGTTGAACTTACGATGTTTTTTGCAAATTAATTTAAAACCTTTCTTGAAAGACATCTAGGATATGTCGAAAAAATCGAAACATACCATTATTTGGGACCTTGAAGTGTGTTGACTCTCGTTAATGCTTAATGTACTTGACATGGCATTTAAAGGAGCACACACATACGAAGCACGTATTAGTAGGTGGTTTCATTAAACCAGATCCAGTCATGCTAACACACACAGGATGTCACACATATCTAACACAACCACGCTCAAACACACACCCGTCTGCCCATGAGAATACATGACTGCTCACATTCAGCCACCCACCAACACAGACAGAGGCAGAGGCAGACAGTGACACACAAGCACAGCCAGGATGTGTCACGCACAGACAACACACACGCAGAGAGGAAACAATCATGTCTGCTCTGTTTTGCCTCCTCTTCCACAGGAGGGGTGACATTTTGAGGGGCTCGACGGGGTGCGATGAGGGCAGGACGTTCAGCTATGAAAAACACGAGTCAGGATGGAGGGAGAGCATAAAAAAAAGAGACAGAGACAACAGAGTGAAAAAGCTGTGTAAAGGTGGCAAAAAAGCAATGAGGTAGATAAGTCCGACACTGCCATACTGAGTATGAGAGGGGCAGAGACTGCAAGACACCAGAAGAAAAAGACAGGGACAGCAACAAATAGAGGGGAAGAAAGGGGATGTGGAGAGAGCAGGCAGGTAACATAAATTATACGGATGATTATTCCAACACCAGAGTGTGTGCAGTGGACAATAAGATGGGAAAGTACAGTTGGCTCATAAGTATAATTTCTAAAGTATAATCTATTGAAAGGCAACATTCAGTGCCAAAGCAACACAAACATATATTTGCCACATGTCATGTATCTTACAATCCACCAAAAACTATATCTCCCAAGCTGCCTCATCCAGCTGAATGATGCATTGAGTGTGTGCATTGGTTTCCATTGGGATGCATTTGTTGAAACTAAGCCCTATGTAACATGTCAGACTGTGTTTAAGTTGTAAATGTGGAGGATGGGGTGTTTGACGACTGCATGTTAGGTCAGCCAAAGACGAAGATATCTCCAAGTTTACATGAGGCTGTAAAACTATGAAAACTTTTGTATTGAAAGTGAACTGAAAAGTATTAATAAGTCAACGGTAAATTTGACTTTCCATCAAAATCGGAAGGTAGTTTTTTTTGGTTTTTTTTGTAGATTATACATGACACTCAAACATAAACAATGAAATACAGGGGACAATTACATTAACAGCAACACAAAACAACAAACAAAAACAAGATAAACAAACAGAACAAAAAAAAAAGAAATGAAACCTTGATGGCATTCATTGAAGAAAAGCTCAACACAAGTATAGGTAGAGGGAAACATCGTGAGCACATAAAAGGCGAGTCTCTTAATCCACCTGTACTCCTGAGCATGCGATTCAAAAATCCTCCACGGATTGCGCACTGAGCGCATCGCTGACCAGGGAGCTTGTTTGAAAATCAATAAGCTCCAGCTGAAATGTTTATTATTAAAATGGCAATTATTTAACCATTAAGTCTTGAAAGACAGTGCGCGATTAAGTGATCAAAGACAGCAGCTTATACTGTCTGTTAAATCAGGCTGACACAGAGTGGAGCCAAAAACAGTAATAACAGCCTATAGGAAATTCATTGATTTTAAATAATTAACTTTATTAAATTACATTTTTTACAAGAAGCCTATAGATGAGAAAAAAGTTCAAGAGACAGAACTGAAAAAGTATTGCCTGATGAAGATGTAATTTTGGCCCACCAATGAGTTGGTAAAAAAAAAAATTGGCCCCATGCCAAACTTAGTTGCCATCCCCTGCTCCAGTGTTTAAGTGAGGAAGAACATATAGCTTTACAGTGTTTTAAAATAACTTTCTTAAATGCAATCGAGGGAAAAAGAATAACCCAGGTTTGTGGATATCTGACTCTTATATGTGAGACATCTTGAAAAATGCAAATATAAATATTGAAATTAATTTCCACTCCCAAAACCTCTGACAACCAATGCTCTATTTCATGCCAAACCTTCTGAACTTAACTACAGTTCCAAAATTCATGAATCAATGAATCTGTGAGTCCACATTTCAGACAGTTCCCTGAAGCATTTCTGCCATACTTTTTGATTGAATCTCTTGTACAGTAAATTCTGTACATTACTTTATATTGGATTAAATGGAAATTTTCGTTGACTGTGATATCTCTTGTTAAACTCCAACAGTGCTTCCATCTCAACTTAATATCCTTCCTCCCTATATCTTGGTTCCACGAATGTATTCTAGTTTGCATCATCGTTTCAACAGAATATGATTTCTGCAAAATCTCATAAACTTTACCAATTAATTTATTACCCTTTTCTGATTTCAATATTGTTTCTTCTAAATCACTCTGCTCTGTATAAGAATGTAGGTCAAACCTTTTAAATAAACTTCTAAGCTGCAGACATAAAAAATATTCATTAGATAAGCAAGGAGTGGATTGAAGGTCAGTCCAGAAGATACATTTATTTGTACTGATCAAGTCTTCAATTGTCTCTATACCTCTCTCCCTCCATGCAGACCAGTGTAACGGTGAGTTTTGTAGAGTTATACCAGGATTGTCCCAAATAATAGTTTTTTTGGAATTGTTATTGGCTCACTGAGCGTACTCTTCATTTTTTTCAAACTTGCTGCCAAGTTTTTTACCATGAAATTGGCTGAACTGTTATTCCTAGTTTTTGAAAATAGATACAAGAAAAAGGTTTGAAGATGAACCTGTGCATTTTCAACCTTAATCCACTGCTCTTTTAAGGTATTTTTAATGAACGTTGCTTTTGAGGCAAGTGTTTTAAAGGATCAAATTGTAAATACAACAAAATATATTAGTATAAGGAACCATATTGTTGATATTCAGGGAACATTTTCCCATCAAATAGACACACATAAACGTGTATGTTCAGACCACTTTCACTGGGAATTCTTCAGTCACAATATTCATCACACATGCACATCATGAATGGTGATTTTCAAACTGCATTGCTTTAATAGAGCAGCTAAAACCATTGTATTAGTAAGCAGTGCATCACAGTCACCAATGAGACACCTGAAAGCATAAGCCAAACTGGAACCCAGGATGATTGATTCTTAGCCCAACACTTATCACCTGCAGCCACCAGGATCTGTTAATGAATACTATCCATTAGAGATAAATGAATTACGTCAGCAACCAGGGGTTGTTCTGCTGTCATGTGCAGAGCTGCAGTGCAAGTTCAAGCAGGAAGACTGTTTTGTACTCATTCATTCATTCATACATAAGTCATCATTCATTCAAGTCAGTCCCTCTCCCTATATCTGTCCTTCCGGCGATCAGCTAATTATGCGCTTTTCACCAGATTTAGCCCAAACCTCTATTGACCAATCACTGTGTGCTGCCAAAATCTAAATCTGTTCTCTCTTGTTCCACTTTCAGTTGGCATTTCAGTTTGAGCATCCCAACTCTCCTCTATCTCAGTCACCTCCAATCCAGCTCATCAGAATCCAACTCGAACTTCTCAACTCATCCTGCAGCCTTCCTTTGCTACCACCACCAGTGTTGAAACTCAATAGGAGTCTAGAAACTGGTGCACATTAGATGCACACTCTTGGCCTTAGTACATGAGTACATGAAGACAACACATGGAGTCTAATCACCAAAGACATTGCACATTGTATGTATTTTTTAAACTTGTAAAATAAATAAACATTCACTCACATTTTCTAAACTTGTAAAATATACAACTGTTCACTCATGAGTCTCTCCTGATTGAAATGCAATCCTGTTTTTCCTTTTTGTGGGAAATGTTTAAAACATCTCTTTCTCCTTTAATTTCCCTTAACCTTCTTTTTCACATATAACAGCCCATGCTGTAACTTAGATATATTTTTGTAATGAACAGTAAAATATGTTTATATTACTTCTTTGCAATGACTCCCACTCAAATTTTCCTTTAGATATAGATAAATACTGTCTTAATAATCATATGTTTCCTCCTTTCACCCCTAAAATCAATAAATAAATTATCAAAATGATGAGGCAAAAATTTGTTTTCAGACAAGATGACCATATTTTAGCAGATTGAAAAGTGGAAAGTCTTTCACATTCAGACTTGAGTTCACCCTGTTTCAACCAAATTTCAACGTCAGATTTTGAAGAATCATTTAACATGTTTTGTCTCCAATCCAGGGAGCTTTGTAATTTCCTAAAGAGGTATTTATAGTCCAATGATTGGCTGATTCCTTGGTGTATAAAGGTCATTCTAATTTTGCAGTGAACCAGAGGAATATGCTCTTGTTATATTTGCTCTAGCACAGGAGTTCCCAAACTTTCCGACCTGCCACCCCCGAAAGTAATGATGCCAGAGAGTCACAACCCCCATTGTCCCGTAATGTGGTTCAACATTGTTCACAGCAGCTACAATTATCTCCAGAATCCTAGTTATCTCATGTTTGGACTGTGGCAGTAAGTGGACATACACTATTTAATAAGCCGATGCACAGGTGATGCCTGTGTGTCTTTGGGTTACATACTGCTTTATAGCTTCAGATACTAATTTGTGCTGGTCTGCAGGAAACTAGCCTGCATATGTGCACATGTCGCTGTGCTTCCTGTGCTGCTGTGATTTGACCTCCGGAAGCTGATGCCTTTGTTAATGTGTTGTAATCAGCTCCGGCGTCACGTGGCAACAAAGAAAAACAGGAAACTGATGACACATGTATTTTATTTGCTTGGTTTCATATACAATAGAATTTCTCTTTTGTACGTATATTTTACACACAGTGTTTCCCCTAGGTTTGCATCCCTAATATTGACACAGTAAGAAATCAGTGATTTGTAACTTACTGCACTGTTATAAAACATGATATATATATAGCCTTAAAATTGTAAAACAATACAATAACAACAATACTCTGCTTTGTTCCTTCTATTTAAGTTGTGCTAAGCAAAGGCGTGTGGATGAGTTTGTGATGAGGAGAGGCTCATGCACCCCTCAAATACTTGAGCAAAATAATCGTGACTAATCGACTAATCAAAAAAATAATTGATAGATTAGTCGACACCAAAAATAATCGTTAGTTGCAGCCCTAGTCTGGACTGCTGGCAGGCCAGTCTAGTACCCGCACTCTTTTACGACGAAGCCACTCTGTTGTAACACGTGCAGAATGTGGCTTGGCATTGTCTTGCTGAAATATGTAGGGACGTCCCTGAAAAAGATGTTGCTTGGATGACAGCATATGTTGCTCCAAAACCTGTAGGTACCTTTCAGCATTAATGGAGCCTTCAGAGATGTGCAAGTTACCCATGCCATTTCTGCACAGCTCATCAGTGTTGTCTGACTCGCTCTCAGAGATGTTGAGACAAGAAATACAATGCATAAAGCGTCAAGACATCATTTTTTAACCTGAGCAGTGGTACTGGTGGTACTGGGGTTTTTGACCCCTTTTTTTTTACTTTCATTGTGTGATGACCACCAGCTAAATTTAGAAAAAAAATCATTTTAAAACTTCTGCCAGACTTCATTTTTTTTTTGTCTTATTGATTCATGTTTTATACAGAAAACCTTGAGTAATATTTTTGTACCCAGCACCTGATAAGAACTGTGTTCTTTGTAATACACCTCAGTTATTCCTCTTGATGCTCATATTTGCACATATGAAATAGGTTTATATAAGATGTCTGTGTTAACCAAATCTCTACAATGTGAAGAAAACCTGCTCAGATAAAGGAACACTTCAATCACTCTGGTGCATGGTGTACTTTGCTATGTTCAAAATGTTGACACATTCAGAGACTTTGACTTAGACCGGTGGAAACACACTCTGAATACACTATTTGATTCTATTACACATAACACTCTCAATACAAACAACAATATGATAAGTACAGAAATCCAACCATAAGGAAAATAATATATTTGCAAGAATTTATTTTTATTGCATTTCTTTGTGTGGGATAAGACCGGAGTGACCCGGGGGAAAACCCACGTGTGGCAAGGTTGTCACGTCTTGTCAAGTGTCTGCTTCTTGTGCTGCATGAAGTTTAGGAACCTTCTCTTTTTCTTCCGAGGGGTCTGGATGATGTCTTCAGCATCAGGCTCATCGGCGGGAAGGGTGGGCTCTTCAGTCAGCACAGGCTCGATGTTGGTAGCCTTGGAAAGCTGCTGCCTGACCTCCTCCAGTTCTTTACTGAGGCCATGAGCCCTCATCATTTGATCCACCTTCTCCTTCCTGAGCTCCTCAACCTCCTTCTGCAGTCTGTTTTTGTCCTCCTCTTGTGCTGTGTGACTTTTTGTAACTTCTGCCAGCTGTTTTTTCAGGTCCATGAAGTCCCTCGCCACTTTGAAGTCATTTTTGATCGTTTTTTCATTCAGGCTCCTGATTTTTTGGACCAGGCCGTCATCTCTCAGCATTTGGATCTTGATCTGCTTCTTGAGGTCCTCTACTTCCTTCTGCAGTCTGACATTGTCCTCCTCCTGAGCTGTAAGCTTTGAGGACAGCTCAGTGTGACTTGATGTTATTTCTGCCAGCTGTTTTTTGAGCCCCATGAAGTCCTTCGCCACTTGGAAGTCATTTTTGATGGTTTTTTCATGTAGGCTCTTGATTTTTCGGACCAGGCCGTCATCCCTCAGCTCTTGTTTCTTGATCTGCTTCTTGAGGTCCTCTACCTCCTTCTGGAGGGTTTCATTGTCCTCCTCCTGTGCTGTAATCAGTAAGTACAGCTGGAGGTTAGAGCTCTCACTTTCCTCCAGCTGTTTTTCCAACGCCACAACTTTCACAGTCAGTGTGCGGTCCTTTTTCGGTTTCTTTGCATAATGCAACTTGATCTCCAGGTCTTGCAGTTGTTCTTTCAAGATCCCGTTTTGTTTTTCACACTCCATTCTCTGGTGTTTTTCCACCTTCAGCTTCTCCTGCAATTCTTGGACGTGGCTCTTGGCGACAGGGTATCTCTCCTGCCGTCGGGGTGGGCGTCTTTGGTAGGATGGTCGATGAGGTTCATCCTGGTCAGGCCAGCGGCAATGCCTGCTGTTGACCTTCTCAAGAGTCTCATTATTTGACTCCTCCATCACCATTATGTCATACCAGCTCTTTGATTGTGTGTTCTCCATCTCTCTTGTCTGAGGATTGTTTGAGGTCTCAATGGTCTCTCTGACGGTGCTCTCAAGATGAATCTGTTAAGCGATGACGGTTTGTCAGCTCGGTCCGTGGTTTATAGTAAAATCTCTACATTCTAAATGGCTATTTTCCATGGTTACGTTCCATCCTTCCTTTGTATCCTATTGTGATCCCATGGGGCATTCTATGAGGTCACAGCTGGTCCAGTCCACAGCAGATCAGACCCTAATGTTGGTGTGAAGCAGATGAAACATCCAGATACACTGTAAACAATCCACAACTTTACAGATACATATGCAGCAACTATTGCTGTGAAATGATACAAATAGAACCCCAATTACAATGCAGTGCAATTTAATGATTAGAAACAATATCAATCAGACTTTATTTATAAATCGCTTTTTTTATGCAATGGCATTGTAACACAAAGTGCTGTACATAAAAACAACTTAAAATAGAATCAATTAAGAAAGAGATCCCACCCCCAGCCCCGACTCCTAACCTACCCCAATATCCACAATATATGCAACAATAGTAATAAAAGCAATCAAAATAAAATACATGCTGAACGAACTGAGGAAACGCTCTTATATCTTAATGAGGAAACACTGGAGGTAAAATAAGATGTTAAAACTCAACACAGGAAGTTTAACTCACCAAAATAAAATACATTTCTAAGATAATAAAACACTCAATTATTAAACTATTAAAAGAAAATAAGATGCTGTACTTAAAATAAATAAATAAGTACATAAATAAATAAAGAAGAATAAAACTGACTAAAATTTGAAATATATAATGAATAAATAAAACTGAGTTAAAAGTGAGACTAAAAAGGTCGGTCTTGAGTTACCTTTAAAGATGTTGATGCTCTGTGCAGCCCTCAGATCTTTAGGTAGGGTGTTCCTCAGGCGCATTGGCCGTGATAATAAAAAGATGCCTCACCGTGGGTCTTTGTTCTAACTTTTGGTACAATTAAAAGTCCACTACCTGAAGACCTGAGGGCTCTCACAGGCTCATATGATAAAAGCAAATCTGATAAACAAGAAGGAGCAAGACCATTAAGAGATTTAAAAACCAATAAAATCATCTTAAAATTGGTGTGTAGTGGGGGCTCTTTCTTGTCTTTGTCATTTTGTCATAACGGAATCAGTGTTTCCCCTAGGTTTACAGCCTTGGGGGGTGCAGGCAGACTTTGTCACAACAATATATCTATCTTTAAATAACTCATGTAGTCGATCATATATCTGTATCAGGGTTTTAAAAACGTCAACATTTTTCTCTTTTAACACTTCTGCTTTTGTAATATCCTAAATTAAATAATTTAGCCTGCAAAAAAGTCAAAAGAAAACTTTCTTCATGTGACCACTATCTGATTCTCTTGATTCAAATAAAAATGCTATGAACGCAAAATACAGGTCAGCTTTGCACTTTTACGACGGTCCCTGAATGCACCTGCAGTGACAGTCAGCTCACGGCACTCTTTGTTGCCAAGGAGTTGATCCAAACTTACTAAACGTGTCTGATGTATCACCAAACTGGATTAAATCAAGTTGTAGATGCAGAGCTTTTTACCGTGAGAGCGGCAAAAACGGCAAACATCAAATATTAAACAGACGTCCCCCAGTTGTGTCTTTGTCACTAACGGACACCGGGGGTAAAAATCCTCAATGAAGAGGAGACTGGTTCACACAGCACACCTGCTGCAGGTAGAGACCAAGCTAACACTGAGACCCTCAGATAATAACTCAGCCTGTCACAGGAATAGCTTTAATTTCTTAAGATTAGACACATGGCAGGGAAAATATGAGTTGTTAATGTCCGACGGTCCTTCTTAAGTTTTCATCTGAGTTTGTATCAGTGATGCACTTTAGCTTGTCATAGTCTCGTTTTCATCTTGAAAAAACGAGTTGTTGATGAACATTTATCGTATCGTTGTGCTGTGATGTGTGTATGTGAGAGCACGTGTTTGTGTGTCTGTGTGCGCATCGGGGCGGAACTCTGCCATGCGATACAGAGAGCAGATGATCATACTGACATCCCATCATGTAAATAAGATAACATAAGGATATTTAGTCTGTTTAATAAAATAACAAGTTTAAGACCTGATCTATAAGAGAAGTAACCCTGAATTACTTCTGCTGTGATATGGCGCTATATAGAAAATAAAATTAACTGAACTTCCAATGGGGGCGGCTACCACTGTTGGGGGGGCGCCCCGCTTCTCACAACCCCCTTGTTGGCGTCTGAAGGTCCCCTGCCATGCCAATTTGAATCATTTATTACTAGTTTGTGGCAGGTTTAAGCAGCACTGAAGCATTTAAGCAACAAATGGCGTCCACTCGTCAGATCAAACAAATTGACAGTGATTTCTTGTTAGTACATGTTGAGCGTTGGCTACTATATCATATCTAGTTCGATGTCTGTGCACTACGTTGAGCTTGAAGTCAAGCACATTGGACTTTGCATCCAGCTACCTAGCCGACTGTGACACTTGTCCAATGCTGTGTCTGTTTGAAGCATCCAGAGGCATTCTGTTTTTTGTCCATGAATAAATTTGACTGGAAATCAATTTGAGAGATTCCAGTCTCATTCATATTTGAGAATTGTTCCCACAGTGCAAGCCATAACAGAAACTGTCAACACGTGTTAATTTTTTGAATTCTGTGCTATGTATTTTAAGACAAGACAGTTCCGACTGAGTTTTCAGTCTGGAATCACTCTTAGATTACAGCTGCAATTACAGCGGAGGCCTCTGTATCCTGCATCATTACCACTGTTAGAATACATTTTTAAGGACGAGTTTATCATATCTTGACTAACAGGCAGAAAATGTGGTGAAGCACAAACAGATCAAAAAGCAGTGCAGTCACATAAATTATACCGGAGCATAAAATGTGAGGAGCAGTAGAGGATAGGTTGTATAGATTGTGCAGGCGTCTGGCTTCAGCACCCACCTTGTTGGCTGAGAATGGGGGCTTGTGTGGCAAGAACTGAAGTGTCTTCTGACTGCTGAAGAATTTCTAAGAATGCATTCATAGCAGGCATATTTTGAGTGTGTTCAGACTCTGGAGGTGGATGTCAACATTTCATCGCCTGCATGTATTCAAACTTGAAAAGCTCCCTGTAAGAATAACGAAGGAGTGCAGAGTCAAGAGGAGGTGAAATTCCTTGTTACCTTCAAAAAAGATAAAGAATCAACCAAGTTCATACTAAGCTACAGAGAAGTGTTCAATACTGATAAAAAGGGAGGCAAATTACAGCAAAGTATCAAGTACATCATGGCTTTTAGGGAGCCTGCAGTACATAAAACATGAAGAAAAACCTCTGAGTGTGATCACACCTTTAAATGCTACATGTAGCCTCTTGGGTTGGCTGATGATGAGGCTGAACACGTCCCTACAGCCCGTGATATAATTACACATGACAGATGTTGTGGAAGATGGAGTTTGATTTACAGTTGACCTCAGCCTAACCTCCCCCTCTGGCTCTGGCCTGTCCACTCTTGCCCCCCCCACCAGTATATGTGGAGATTTTCCAGGCTAAGGGATGACAACCTGAACACTGTTGGCATTTTAATCTGAATTACCAGGAGTGAAGTATGTGTGGGAATGTGGGTATATTTCTCAGTAGTGGGCTTCATAGCCCTTGATTTTACTCTTGTGTAATCTATAATACTAAATGGACACATTGGAAATGCAGACAGAAAGTTTATTCTGGCATCTCCCCCCCATGCTTTATGCTGATATTTAAACTCTTTATTGCTGTTTTACAGGCTTGACATCTGGGCATCTTTTCAATATTCACTGTAAAATATATGATCATATTTTAAAGCTCATGTGCAGGCTAGCAATGTTGGTTAATTTAGTGATCCTGTGGACAAACCAACATGTGTAAGCATTTCCAGACAGGAAAATTATTTCTCTTTATAAAAAATGATTAAAATGTAACTAAACATTCATCTTTGGCATAAATTGTACATACAAGCATCTATTCACTGTCTGTCTGACACCTACCCACCAGTAAGGATGGCAAGCAAATAAAATTACTCTAAATGTCAGTCTTCTCTCTGGTAGTCTGGATTGCCTTTGTAAGTCACAAAGAGGCATTAGTTTCAAATTCAGTCTGTGTCATAACCAGCCAGACTCCTCACTGGAGCTTTAAGTAGATAATGATTCAACCAACTTTTTTCTGAAAAAGGTTTTTCCTTGTCTTCTGGCGCTTATGACTGTAGTTTTAGTTCATTGTCTGATGTTGTAAACCCAAGAAACATTATACATAAAAGAGGAAACTTGTTGATCAAGATTGTGATAGAAAACCTCAAACACATAAAGGAATACAAAGATTGTCTGAATTGGGCTCCAGTTCTGAAGCTCACATGCCCAGCGAACTCACTTTCAGTGATAAGGAGTCAGCACAGGACCCCTGACCTTGTGGCTATGTAGCTCCATACACAACTAACTGTGTTGTGCTGTGTGTTTTGACAACTTTATTTGCATTTAAAAAAAAAAAAAAATCATATCTGTTTACTTATCTTTGTACTTGGAGCCTGTCATGACTTTTAATGACTCATTTGTTGGCCATAGACACCAAACTGGCTACTTTTGCAGAGGTTTTTTTTATCCATTTTTGTTCCTGTGTGTGTCAGGAGATCCTGCTTGTAACCTTGGCAACATTGTTTACATACAAGATCAGCTGTCAGCAGCCCGTAGCATTTTGATGCTAAACAATGCTAGGCCCCATGTTCCCTGCGAGCTGAGGAGTAGGAGGCAAGGACGACCTGCTGGTACTGAGGTGCAAGCTAAAAAAGACGACATCGACCTGTCCTTCCACCCGACGTTATGGGGAATGTAAGATCTATCTACGATAAGGTGGACGAGCTAACCCAGCAGCAGAGTAGCATCATGCTAACAGAGCTAACACCAGACACGAATGCCACGTTGGAAGGATTTCACCTGCTTTGGGCGGACAGGATACAGGAGAGCAAGACTGAACTAACTGGTGAAGAAGGCCAGCTCAGTCCTGGACCCTGTGGAGGTGGTGGCTGACAGGAGAATTATGGCCAAGCTGTCGTCTTTGATGAACATTTATTTTCTATATATATTCTTGTTGAAATTCTTGTACTGTACACCTTTTTTTTTGCTGCTGTAACTCCATGAATTTCTCCGTTGTGGGATGAGTAAAGGAGTATCTTATCTTATCTTATCTTATTAACCTTTAAAGCAAGTTAAATGACCCTGAGCTGCCCATGACCCTGTTGCTGGTTCACCAATTGTCCTTTTGGTAGGTCCTGACCCCTGCAGACTGGGAACACTGCATGAGCAGAGTTAAAATGTATGTTGTGTCTTGTGTTGTGTTGTTTTATATCGTGCAGGTAAACTGACAGCTTCACTCTGCAGGCATGTGCGAGGCTGAGGAATGTGCAGTGTCAGTGCCAACACACTGAATTACAGTCAGGATCAGCAAGTGTCCTGGTGACATGGACAAAGGAATTTTCCCTGTTAACTCTGTGCTGTGAAATGACAACAAGTGACAAGTGCACCCGCAAACAAGGTGTGATACAAGACAGTACAAGACATTTAGAGGCACTCAGACTGCTGTGGGAGAGAACCAGGAGGCATTTACGACCAATCAGGGAATTCTTTATAGCAACACACTGACATTTCCAGATGACAGCTGGATTGTCTGACTTTTTTCTTTCTTGTGTTGCTTCAGAATCTTTAAATTGTTTTTAAATACATATAACTATACAGAAATATTACAGAGGTGTTAACACCAAAACTGCCACTTGTTTGCATTTACTTTCCTTCCTAACATCTTTATCCAGGCTACGCTGACAACAAGTGTCTTTTATTCTACAATCCTCCTCCTCCTCCTGGCTGTTCCCTTTCAGACTTTCTGTCTGTTTCTCTGCGTCTCCTCTCATGTATCTCTGCTGTATAACCCTAATGTTAGGGCTTGTCAGGGGAGGCCCACAGAGAACCAATTAGACGTAGGGTTTTTTATGCTTTGCAGTTAAGACTCTTCTGCAGCATGTGCACTTTCACTCACAAAGTGTCTTTGCGTCTATCAATATTAAAATCAGAGAAGACGCTAGCTTGTGTGTGTTTGTGTGCGTAACAGATTAAGCATGTCGGTGAGATTTCTCCTGCAGTCGGGTTTGATTAGACTAACCAGGGCAACATCGCAGTGGGACTTATTTTAAAAACAAGAAATATCAGAGGAGGCTCTTCATCAAATTATTTTGAAGTAACCCTCTTTAAATGAAGCAGGTGAACCCTGTTAAAATGGAGAGCAGAGTTGCTGTATTTCTCAGAATAACCTCCTTTTTATCTTCTCAAACACTCTTGAGATGTTTGCCGTTTGGTGCCTTATCTTCCTCTCTTGTATATTCTCTCTCTTTTTTTGGTGCTGTTAAACATTAAGAAAGTTAGAAGGAAAAGCAAAGACCACAAAAGGAAAATTAAAATAAGATAATTTACAAGCACCAAATCCATCTGCAATGATTTTCACCAACTTTAATTGGAAAGTATCTCTAAGCAACACACACATCCACACAGCCAACTGAATTATTTGGACTAATCCAAGATAATAAGTATAATATGGAATATACATTCAGAGTACCTTACAAACTTAGCATTACCCTTCCATAAAATTACAAGACTCTCATTGGACAGTTTCCTTTTGTCAGAACTAAGCATCTTTATTACCTACGATGTCTGACTCAAGCCTTTGGCCCCAAACAGAGATTGGGACTGGGATACAGAGGTGAGGTCAAATTACTTTTCCACATAAACTTTATTGTTCTTCAGCACCAGCGTTGACACAAGTAACACAAAGGCCACTGTAAAACTTAAATAGTTCCCTTTACAGTCACAAATGGCTTAATATGACCTTCCCCTCAAATACTGCAGGTCTCACCAAGAGCACTAATTTAGGAATTCTACTTTCTAGCTGCAGCAGAAACCTTAAGAAGATCTGAATCAAGTGGAATTTTGATTGAACTCAAAAGTATGATCTGGTGCAATTGAGCAGTATTGACCTCTCACATATCAGCAGGATTTGGATAAACAGTCAATATGGGCAGCAGAAGCAGGCAGTAGCAATCCCCGGTGATAGCATCCTGGCTCCCATCAGCAGCAATCCAACAATTTATCATCTAGATCAGGGGTACTCAAATACAAATCTTAAAGGGCCACAAATATTTTTTTCAATGAGCAAAAGGTCCATTTCATGATGTCGGTCAGACCATATGCAATAATACTGTAACATTCAAAACAAAATGTCCTGTTCATTCAAAATAACAACAAAAATATGAACTACAGTTGTGCTCAAAAGTTTACATCCCTGGCAGAATTTGTGATTTTCTTTTTTGGCCATTTTTCAGAGAATATGAAAGTCAAGAGAAAAACTTTTTTTTCACTCATGGTTAGTGGTTGGGAGAAGCAAGTTATTATCAAACAACTGTGTTTACTCTTTTTATATCATAATGACAACATAAACTACCCAAGACATCATAAATTCTGCCAGGGTATGTATACTTATGAGCACAACTGTAAATGTTGTGTTTTTGTTTCATAGATGTGTCAAGAGTCCTGCTTGCAGCTTGATATGATGATTTCACTGCATTTCTTTTGTAGTTCTTACCTCTGAATTTAGAGGAAATGTCTAAGCAGTAAACATGGAACACACCATTTTCGTGCATTCTAGGGTCCTACAGCTGGCAAAGTGCCAATATGCGAACTGCTCCATAAACGAAAGTGAAAGTTAAAAATTGCACTGGCGGCAGTGGACCCAGTAACAGCCTGTCTGCGTATCGTTGACATGACGACAAGACCCAGTAAACACGCGGTGACCCGACCAAAACACAGAGTGAAGGAATAACAGTTTGGGGGCCACAAATACGCGGCAGAATGCGGCCCACGGCCCGCCTATTGAGGGC
This sequence comes from Notolabrus celidotus, assembly GCF_009762535.1. Taxonomy (NCBI): domain Eukaryota; kingdom Metazoa; phylum Chordata; class Actinopteri; order Labriformes; family Labridae; genus Notolabrus; species Notolabrus celidotus. Next base: position 23,575,190 of record NC_048275.1, read on the forward strand.
CTCTGATCTAGATAAACAGATATGTTCATGTAAGTGCAGCTACCTGTTCCAGATAGAAAATTTTAACTTAAGCAACTACTCTGCTTCAAGCGATGTAGTAAAAACCAATCAGTGTTTAGTAGAATTTAACTCCTTGAAATAATCACTCTGACCTATGTTCAATAACCAAGTATTTTAAAAGTCCTTGAGGACAGACATGAAAAAAATGTTGCCCTTTTACATTTTGCAAATCTGCATCATCATTGTTACATAGACCAACTTAAAGCTAGGGTTGGTAGTCACGGAAAACTAGCATGAGTTTTAATGTAGCATTTCCTCAGGACTACGTCTAACACCTCCCCCTCCCCTCGGAGCTCCTCCAAAATGATGCCCCTGCGAACATATGATGGTGACTGATTCAAAACCGGTCCTCACCAAAACATTATCATAGTGAAAGTTAAAAAACACAAACAAACATGGCTATTGTTAGTACTCACAACTTTCATGTTAGCATTATCCAGTTGTACTGGTGACATGGTATCAGGAGAAAAGTTATAATACATATAATACTGTAACAGCTATACTGTTTGTTAAACGTGTTCAGTGTAGATGCTCTTAATTCCTACAGTGTTCACTGTTAGTGAAGGCATCATCAGGAGAGGTGTAAAGTGTGCGAGCCGGAGAGAGGAGAAACAAGCAGAAGTTCTTCATTCATTCACACATTGATTGTTGCTTTGTTGGTTGGCGTGTTCACGGCCTACAGTGACCTGTTATTAAAACTCAACGTGTTCACGAATCGGCTCGTCATCCCTCGAGCGGCCGGAATGTACAATGTACAATGTACATTTCTGTAGGACTTACTTAATTTCATTAATTATTTTGCTTGTCAGAGCCATAGACTGTAAATAAAAAGGTCAGAGCCCCCGTAGTGAGAGCTTTTTAGACTCTGATCCAGACTACAGTTCTGAGCAAAGCACCTCATCGGGTCAGAGCGGACAGGCCCGAGGTCGAGCGAGAGGGGCAGTAAATAGAGTCAGGGGAAGCAGAGGCAGGAGACGGAGGGTGCACGCCAGGGAAATGTATGTGCAGGAGGCGGGCAGAATGGCAGGACAGGATTTGATTGGTTTAAATTTTTGGGACCAAAAAACAGTGATTGGTTGGTGTTTTCCCAGGTTTAATCCGGCTGTAGATAGCAGCTTTTTTTGCTCTTTTTTAAGAACACATTGTGTATTGATTGCCATTGGGACATAAAGATCATTTTAACCAGTATAACAAAAAGTGTATCTAAATCTGATTACCAACCCCAGCTTTCAGCCCCATAATACACAAGTAATACACAAGATAACAGGTTTCTCTTTCAGGCTCATACCGCTGAAGAATGGCAGACAGAAGCCTCTGTGTAATTTACAATCTTATGTTGACTGAGACTTACCAGGAATAGTTAAATAGGTGCTACTTCAGGGGGTTGTTATGGACCAAGAAATGGTGGCTTTGCTGATGCAGACGTAGCTTTTGTCTTGGAGTCCTTTCACCCTAACTGCTTGTTACACTAGAATCACTGAGAATTTGGCGTCTGTTGTGGATGGAGGATGATAGTGTAAGTTAAAGTATTGTTTTTGGCAAGTGTGAATATATAATGGCTTCCATCGGCAATTCAAACCATTCAATTAAGAAAGCATTAATACTGAGACTTAAATGTTGCTGTTTATGAGCATGGTGGCGGTTTGAATGCCAAGCACATGGATCTGCCGTGATGGCTTATCCAGAAGTTCCAGATGACATTATTTAATCTGAGCTACAAATAGTTCACTTCCATGTTACAGCATATAAAACCAAACATGTTTGTGTGATGTCAACAATGAGAAACTCACCTATATCAGACATGAGTTGTTCTTGAGTAAAAAATATACACACACATACATACACATTTCCTCTCTTCCAACAACTGGGCCGCCTGGGTCTGTGCACTTTGAATTTGTCTCCAAATGGACAAAAACCAAAGCGCATTAGACACACTCAGATGCTCTGTGTGGCAGCAGGCTGAAACATACCATGTACTCAAGATGTTGTGCTTTCGACTCCAGCTTTTTGTCGTCCAAGTTGTCTCATCCTTGTTTTTTTTTCTTTATCTCCCTTCCCCTCCTTTATGTCCTAATTTTCCCCCAGTTCATCTCTTTCATTTCAAAGTGCTGCACTGGCATCAGACTTGTCTTCCACTGCCAGAGCCTCTTGTCTCACATTGCCTCTCTAACCCTTTGCGTGCGTGTGTGTTAAGCCACAATCCTGTTAATCCCACTAGTAATGGTGTGTATTGGGACAGGAATCAAACATGACCACTGGGGCTGGTTCTTTGGCAAAGTTATAACCATGAAAATTGGGGATTCAGCAGCATGTGTCTGACAGTCTTCAGAGCCTTCTGTGGAAAATCATGGCTTTCTAATTGGACTCAAAAACATTATCCATATCTGCATTTTGACTAGTTTTTTTTAGATGTCATTTGCATATGGAAAAATCAGCATAACATAAAGGGTGAATAAAACGAAATGAATCCTTCAAAGATAACAAGTTACCCACCAATTAAAACCCAGTAAAGTTTTATTTTTTGGATATTACCTGTGAATTTTTTTTATGCAAGAGAGTTTGACTGCTGTTGACCTACATGAAGAAATTTGAGCTGTCTCCTTTAGGGCATATTTGACTGCTTAACAAGCAGACCTATATTTTGTTGACTCCACAGATCTGAGGTTATCATCCATATTTATCTGGTTCAGTGTATGTCAGCTACACAAGCTTCACTCAGATATATCCTCCAGTATCTGTGCACCAGCTGTGTACAACTTTCATCTAAAAAGATGTACTTAATGTATTTAAATTTAAGCCATAAGGCAAGCATGTCAACTTAACAACTGTGGTAGGTATGAGTATGTTTTTTCTCCTAAATGTAATTACTTGATGATGTACAACCTTAAACCCTCCTCCCACACTTACTTTGGATAAATATCTGCAGGGAAACTTGGAGATGTTGGTGTTTGAAGTTACAGAGCCATGCACAAAGATCAACATCTGTGATTTAAAATATACATATTGTACTGAAAGCAGTGGGATGAAAAGAGAGGGTGAAAATAAAATAAAACTTGTTAACCTCTGCAGCAGATCAGTGTTTCTGTTATCAGCCAAAATATTCAATTTGAAATGGTTATTTTTTCTTTGATGCCCTCTTTAGATGCTTACATTTTTCTACTTCAAAACCAGCTATATGACGGTTTGATGCCTAACAACACGTTAGGCATCCAACCGTCATATAGCTGGTTTTGAAGTAGAAAAATGTAAGCATCTAAAATAAGATTACAAGATTTTGCCCAAATAAGAACATGACTGACTTGACTCCCAGTCGGGAACACATAGCTGTTGGCTAGGAGGCTCAAACTCCGGCTCTTTACGTCACACTCTGCCTGGTTGAGTTCCGCATTTCCAATATGGCTGCCGCCGTCGATTGGCTTCAAAACAGCGCTCAGGAACAGATGGGTGACGTCACGGATACTAAGTCCATTATTTATACAGTCTATGGTTTGCATTTGTTGCACAAGTAGAGATAAGTAGTTGAAAATTCTGAAGAACAAAATGTACGACAGACATGTTTTAGTAAGTTTATTTGTATAGCTCCTTTCAAGAGCAGAGGTCACAAAGTGTGTCACAATAAAATGTAAATATAGGTGTCATCAGGACTTGGCTTTCAATAAGGGATACTTACTAAATCATAAATCCCCTTAACTCAATAAAGTCTGTTCTGACCCTTAGCTTTTCCCACAGTCTCTGATTTGTCAAACACTTACACTGCAGTGTTGGACACTCAAGGAAAGCCTCAGGCAACAAACCCAGGCAACTTCCTTAACCATAGTGTGAGATTGCACATACTTCTTATCATTTTTCTTCAATGGAGAGGCAACACAGGATGTGAGTTCTCTTTCAGTCCTGATCTGCACAGGTAACTTTACAAAAAGTTATCAAGTTCAGTTTGTCAGAAATTATTGACTGAGACAAAGTTTATGGTGGGAGCAAAAACGTTTGGTCGATGTTATACGTAGGTGGGTTGTTGTGAGAGTTGGCTGATGCTTTTTTCTTCTTCTTTCTCTTCTGCGAGGTCAGCATCTTCAAGGATTATTTTAAAGATGTTTCTGCACTTGTACTGAAGCCTGAGGTAAGACTGTCTAGGTAAGGGAAGACCAAGGATGCTTTCTCCAGCAGCTGTTTGATGGCTCTGGGTATATTTGGCAGAATTTTCAGACATCAGATGACAGTTGTGTTTATAAAAGCTGCGCTATTGTTGGACAGAGAATGTTAGACTTATTTTAATGAATTATGTAGGTGACTTTTGACTTATTCCTACACACTGTTGCACCCGTGGGATGTTGGCACTAAAACTAGGAATATTCATAGACAGTAAGCACCATGGAGGTTACATGAAAAAGACTATAAATCTATCTTTAAAGACAAGGGTGTTTTAATTTTGGCCACAGTAGTAATTGTTTAAAACAAATTAAGGTACATTGATACACACATATCAATACACACATATCAGAACCCTGTGCATGGGTTTCGCTGATGGGCACACAACACCTTTGATTCCTCTGAGCTGTCATAGACGTCCTCCTGCTGCAAACGTTCTGGACTCCAGCTGATACAGACGTACTGGACTTCAGCGGCAACAGCTTCTACTACTCGTCTCATTACTATCACCTCTCTCTCTTACTCCTCTCTATCTGTCTTTCCAGACCCAACTCGGTCAAGGCATGATGGCTGTCTAACATGAGTCTGGTTCTGCCTGAGGTTTCTGCCTGTTAAAAGGAAGTTTTTCCTCACCACTGTAACTAGCTAAATACTGCGATGTGCAATGCTCATGGTGGATTAAGGTGGGGTCAGACTGAGTCTTACCCTGTCTTGAAGTTGGGTCTCTTGGATTGATTGACCTTCAAAGGGTTTATGAGTGAATCCTGGCATCCAAGACTCAACCCATGTTCAAGAATCCATAAAAGTTTACTTGAGAAATGGTGTTGTGAGGACGGACAGCTTGGCTTGAGTAACCAGTGTAGATTCCATTGGCAACAGACCTGAGTTTAACAGCTAACAGCGCTATAAGCTGACACTGCCCAGTACTGGGGCTCTGAACACAGGGATACATTGTAGTAACACCATTTTCAGACAAACATATTGATCAAACGTTATTTATATAGCATCTTTCGTGCAAATCAAATGCAATACAAAGGGCTTTACACTGATTGAAACCAAGAAATAGCAGAAAATAATGACAAAACATGGTACTTATTAAGAAAAAACTAAATAAAAATGGATTTAGAAGTAGAGACTAAACTATACCAATATCAATAAAAAATTTGTTTAAAACAGTATAAAATGAGATGATGATTGAAGATATGACAACTTCCGCATTCACATCTATAACCATCTGTTTCTCACTGATCTGTTCCCATATGTGCCATCATTTAAATCTCTGCTGTATATTCAGTATAACTAAGCAGAGGAAGAGAGCAGCAGGAGTGAAGGCTGCTCAGTCCGGGCAAGAGGCTCAGTGGTAAAACTCTCAGTAAGGTAGTTAAATCCCTTTTCTCTGACTTCATCTGTCACGAGGGTTAGGAAAATAATCCTAACCTCAAAGAACAACTCCATAATCTCCCATTTGTTCATCATCTCCTCACTTGTTCATGGAAGCTGGTAATTTTTCCACAAACTAGCAGTAAACCTGGACTGGATTTGTGACTAATAGGGTTGGACTTTTTCCGCTGAAAGAATATATGATATATGATATATATTTTATTTTATTTTAACCCCAGTAGGTGTGTTAGTAGGCTAAATTGACTTGTTCAGATTCTGGTGAGCAACCTTTACATCTTGAACTCTGTGGGCAGATTGTAGCCATGCATAATTTATACCAACAATATCTGACTTAGCTTTGCTTTTCCAAGAACCAAAACTCTTTATTCCATACCAACTGAGAGAAATGTATTTCAAGATGCATTTCCACTCAGTGGTCCAGTTCAGTTTGGTACAGTATGGTATGCAATTATTTTTATTTCCACTGTAAAAAGTTGGGAAAGTAACATAATAACTGATCTGTACAGACCTACTTTTTTGGCACAGGGTGGAGCTAGATACCCTGCAGTTCCTTGATTTTACTAATACTAATACTTATATATGTTTTTATTCATATAAGGGAATGCTTTCAGGTTTTATAAAGGGTTATTCCTGTCAGGAAACGATATTGTTTAAAAACAGGTTCGCACCAGCTGAGCAGCGAGATGGTCAAGAGGGAGATCGTATAATATGATATATTTCCTTTAACATTTTATGATATAATTAACCTAGCCTCCCTACAGCAAACATTTTGGCCCTACATTAGTTCACCGCAAGCTTGGATAAAGAGCTATGAAAGTTATTTATTTGACCAAATAACTGTCCTGGACACAACTTCAAAGTAAAAGTATTCTCTGAAAAAAAAAGGGGAGTCTGTACCTAAATAAACTGAACAAGCATTTGCTTTATAAAGCACTTCAGATCTGGCTTTGCATGCTATATTGCATGCTTGTTACATAAATATAGCTGATACAAAGCCAATACACCCTCAATTTATACATTTTCTATCTATTTTGCCAGAGATCTGTGCGCAGCTTGTTGAAAAATTGGCTAGCCTTTCCTTCTCTTGATTTTTGGCGCATGAGACGGCAAGAGACACACTGCTTACACTGTTGTTCGGAACAGTCTAATCTGTTAACATGCACACCAAAATGAAAATCAAGCCGTTCAGGAGCCATCATGCAGCCAACATACTCCCTATGTGAAGCACCCAAGGGGACAGTTGGCTGTGGAGAAACAGGTAAGATCAGGGTTTACGGTACCACACAGTAACAAGCTGTACTGAAAAAAACTGGACAGCATGGTGGAAACACCAAAATTCACATTACTTTTTATGAAACATTTAAGAAGCTTGCTTACATTTTTTACAAAATCTTCATAAGATCAAAATACAAACTGAAGCAGGGAGAGAAGCCTTTCACTTAGCTCTTTCTGCATCAGTGAAAGCAGACTTTGAATGTAGAAGAAGTGGCCCTTTTTTTCAAAGATGATGCAGGAATGACAAGCTCTCTCCTGGGGAAAGTTCTGCATCAACCTTGCCTCGCACTAGCAACACATTCACCTGATGTTGACAGATTGCCACCACCATCCACTGCCTTTTCCCCCCTGCCAGCCATCCGTATTTCCCATCATGCTCCACTGAGGATGCAGCCAGTAGCTGACCCAGAGCTTTCCTGGACATCTCTGGGGGATCTGTGGATATGTGTGTGGGCGGCCTACACAGCAGTGTGTGCTGCCGGTCAGCCTTGCTTCCTCTTCGTGGAAGTGCAGGTGGCGGCTCACAATCTGCTGGAATCCATCCTAAAGAAGACAATCCACTGGCTCAGCTGTTATCAGATGTAGTGGCTTAACTTTTCCGCCAATTAGCTCCCTGTGTGTGTAAATTTCATGTGTGACTCAACAGATGGGAGGTGTCCTTTTGTCTATGGAGCCTTTGTGAGCGAGTCACAATGACGTGGGTTACAATGACGTGCTTCCATTTATTACAAAGCTGTAACGCAAATGCATTCAGGCTGTCACTCACTGAGTCAAGAATTGTGCATTTGTGTGTAAACACGTCGTAAACATGCTGTTTTTTGAAGCAACTTGTGTGTATTATATCTTTGTACTGAGTGTTTGTGTGTTAGTGTGTGCATGTATGTCTAAAGATGGGGTGTTACATCCCGAGGTGATGTGTGACTGATTCAACTTGACAATGACTCTTATGCTCTAACAAGTTAATCATGCTGTTTGTCTCACCTGACCCAGATGAAATGATTGTTGACCACATAATTACAGTCACTGACAGAGATCTGTTTGCGTGTCCCAGTGTGTGTGTTCAAATTAGCTAACTATGGTAAATGACTGTTAAATGAAGCAGCAAATTACTGTCTCTTCCTGTTGCTCATTTGAATCAACCTAAATACTGAGGCTGTGTTTCCTTCACTAATTTAATTTTATCCCTTTTTACTTTCGGTCCATTTATATCACACACTAGCTTGTTTCAAACTGTTATCCAGAGACAGAAAGGTTACTCATGTGGTAGTCTTTGGTTAGGGACAATATTACCTGCTGAAAGGACTACATGAGTTAAAATGTATCCTTAGGAACAAAAGCCTTTCATTGCGCTTTACGTAACACCATTAGTCTTTACAACACAATGAGACAGGGGACATTATGCACCAAGAGTGCAGCTACTTCCATGAAAATAAAGTAAATCGCTCACTGCTCCACAGCTAGTTCTCGTGACATCATCATCCAGCTGTCTGCCACAGCGCGTTCATGTGTTTGGAGGCGTGTCCCTCCCCTCTCCCTACAGGCTGCTCTGAAGTGAGGGGGAGGGCTCTGTTCAGCTGTGTGCTTTCAAAATCAAGCTAACTGCTGCGGCTTTCTCAGGATCTCTTACTCCAGCTTTAATATTGCGATTGCGATTTAATATGCGATTATTTTTTCAAGGTCCTCTTCTCATGTATTTTTCAACAAAGACAAGCAATAAATCAATCTGTATTATAATAAACAATATCAGATTTATTATACACAACTGTTCTTTCTCATAGGCTAGACTTATGTTAAGATAAAGGCAAATGAAGAATTAATATGAAAGACGGTTTATTTATCTACTTCAATTACAGTTGTAAACTTACTTAAGACTTGCAGTCTTGTAAGCGTTCACCTAAACTACTTAACAAAATTCTTTAAACTTAAAGTGTTTTAAGTTTAAAGCATGTTTGGATGTGAATCAGCTGACTGCACACAGCGGAGACGCTCAGCTGGGGGCAGCGGCTGTGTGACAGGTCTCTTTTTTTCTCCGCTGCCGGACTGATTCTGACCCGGTTGCGCTCCTGGCTGACACCTGACCACGTAAACATGCTATTTTTTCTCAATAAGAACCAGTAGACAGAAAACTGTACACTGTGAGTCTGAAATATGATTCTGTTCAGTTGTCCTGTTGCAGTAAATCCACATGTTGTCTGGGTCTTCACTGACTCTGCATCTGCGGAGATTATTTATAAGCCTGCTCCACATGTTGATATTCAGTGTGTTGATTATTTTGTACGCCTAAATATGATCAGTTCTTCTGCTGAGGTCATTTTTAAAGATTTCAACAACAAAACAACAAATCGAAACATAGCGTGGCTGAAGTTGTTTTCTTTCCCCCTCTCCCACGAAAATTGCATTCTATTACATTGCGATGTCGGTTTGAATTTGATTAATCGTTCAGCCCTACTGTATACTAGGGATGGGCATTTCAAGCCAAAATACTATTCAATAATCTTTGGCATCTATTCAACGAATATTTTAATTTTTGTAAATCATTGCCCATCCCTTATGTATACTATCCCTTTACATATGGGGAGTCTCCTCAATGGCACTGCTAACGAAGCTCCACAATTTTTACACCTTTGTACTTCTATATTGATCCTGCAACAGCACAACATTTGTATTGTGTTATGGAAGCTTGCGAGGTAAATACACAGCGGTAGCTTCACACACACACACACACACACACACACACACACACACACACACACACACACACACACACACACACACACACACTCAGAGGTACACACGTACGCACTCCATGCTTCACAGTGATCCCATCTCGCCTCCATAACATCTCAATAACTGCTGGCACAGCAGTGGGAAGATGCTGTCCCACCATTACACCTCTGTGACATTCATATTGTAGGCGGGACATTACAGAGGCGTAAATATGGCTCCCTGAACTGGGAATATGTAAAGGGCTAATGTGCCAAGACATCAGTGTTCCTGTAGAGCCCATAGTATTTTGGGGGTTTGAGAATGTTCTGAATGTGTGTTGTTAATGTTTAAAGAAAAGCAACATGTCAAAGACAGTAAGTCATTTTTTGTTAGTTGATTTGATAAAGATAAGAAAATCGAGTGGAAATAGAGCAAAAATGTATTTTTCCTTGAAGTGCTCCATTGAGATAAGTTGCTCTACTTTGTCTCTAGAAGGCCCAAAAATGACCATATTTGAATTCATATTTGACATATAGGTTCAGAGAAACTCTGTTCTGTTTTTACTTTCAAACAATGCTAAGATTTCCTCAAGGACATACACCAGTATGACTTAGGTGTAGCTACCTGGTGTGAGTGTAAGAGATAGTAAACCAGGAAATAAGCTGTCATGCACGGCTGAATAAAAATAAAAAGAAAGTGATGACTGCATATTAATTCCCTCTCACAAACAAACATCTAAATTGCTCTTTGCCTGACTTGTATTAATATCAATTGTTTCCCTTCACGAAAACACAGGTGGGCTGGTAAATGGAAAACATTTTAATAACAAAGATACTGCTTTTAATTCAAAATGTTAAGTGTGGTGCCATTTTTCCAGAGACAGAGCTAATGATGTGTTTATAATGGAAATAAAACACAAACAGAGAGGAGAGGTGAGAAAGAAACGTGAGGAGAAAATGAAAAAGAAAGTACAGGTAAAGGAAAGAAAGGAGAAAGAAAAGGAAAATGGAGAGGTAGGCAATTAAGGAAATGCAGAAGAGAGACATACATCAGGATAATAAAAAAAAGGAGGGTGGGAAAAAAAGAAACAATAGTATGCAAGGGAAAAAAATCCAAGGAAGACACTGAGACAAAGATAGACAGTGACATCAGGATTTGCATTCAGGCTCTATCAGACTCTTCCTTCAGCCTATTAATTAAAGCCCATCCTGATTGTTCTAAAAATGAACCAGCCAGTCGGCAGACAACCTCACACATCATTAAGTCTCTGATTACATCTACAGCAAGTCTGCCTCCTTTTTAAAAAAGAAACCCAAATGATTACAGCTACAGCTATTAAATACGGCAGAAATCATTACATGTGCTGTCAAGTCAACAGCTATTAAATAGGCCTGGGAAAAAAAAGACGGTGACAGTGTGGCTGATTTGTTCTCTGATATCTTACAGAGAGAAGGCGAGGAATGAGAGAGACTAGGGAGCAGAAGAGAAGGAGGAAAGAAGGATGAGGGATAGAGAATCAAAGGACTAACAAGCCAACAACGTGCAGTAGACAATTAGTTTCCCATGAATTCTTGACATCTGCGCGGGTGTCTTTTATTCTCTATTTCCATAGGGTGAAATAAGACTGCAAATGTGAGTCTCTCTGAGCCAACACTGGCCCGGCTAATTAAGCAGCACAGACCGGGCTCTGGAGTGCTATTCTCCCCTGCCATCTTTGTTACTCTGAGGCTTTGGAAACAAATGTGCTCTCTGTAGCTCATTATTCAAGAGACAGAATTCATTCATGAAGCAGATTCAAGGAAACAACACAACACGAGGCTTTGCTTTACTACAATCTTTGGACCCACTTAATGTTTCCAGTCATGTCTTGTTTGGCTGAGAGACAATCTGATTATGGGAATAGTGCGGTTATGATTCTGATAAAAGAGCAACATTGAAAAATGCAGCATTGATTTTTTTCTTGCTATAAACAGAGTTTGTATGGGGACGATGTTGAAAATGTCATAGTTTAATTTTAGAGGCAGAGATTGAATTTGAACTGTTAGTGGGCCAGGTGAGGTATTGTATTGAATTCACAGAACAAAACACAAGATTCTATTCAGAATTTAAATAATAACTTTACCTCAGTCCAGACCTTTGAATCCACTCCACCTAGCTTACTGATTCACCTGGCATTGTAACATTTTAACATAAAACAGCCTCAGACAATAAAAGAAAAAAACATATGTAATGAGTGCAGCGGGGTGATTAACATTAAACCTATTGGTGCCTTAGAATGAATTAACACCTTTTTCAAGTGTTGTTAAGTGAGCCAGAGGAAAAGGAGGCATGAAAAATCTTCAACCTGTATAGAAATGTCCCACAACATTGCTGTATATATTAGTTTCCAAATTTTTCTCTATTCTAAAGTGATCAAATTAAGGTTGATTATTTGTCTCCAGTGATTGGTTAGGAAAGATTGATTCAACCTCCACAATAGAAATCAGTTCTTGTGGAGGCAATATCAGACTGAAGATGTATACTGATCGGAACCAGGTATTGATTGATTGATTGATTGATTGATTGATTGATTGATTGATTGATTGATTGATTGATTGATTGATTGATTGATCGATTGATTGATTGATTGATTGATCGATTGATCGATTGATCAATTGATTGATTTAATGACCACAGCCAACTGGTGGAATTTGTTTTCAGTACAGCTGCACGTTCAAACATTACATTTAACAACAGACACAGAAACATAATTGTACATGTAGATGTAACATTTCAAAAACAATAAATACAAGGTAATAATTATTTCTAATGTCAAACAATTAATCCTTCCAGTCATCCAATTACTGATAACTTTGTATTTCAAACTATAACAAATGCAAAAAATAAAAAGCTTTAAAAAGCGTTGAGGAAGATCCATTCATTGTATTGTTTAGTTTGATATTAGATCTGACTTAGATAGAAATGACAACTCCCAGTTAGCATTTTTCCATTTCAAGTTGGTCAAAAGTTAAAAAAAAATTAACCAAGTATTTATACACTTTTTTATAAATGTTTATGTTTAGGCCAGATCGCACCAAAACATCCTCCTGTCACAAGATTCATCAAACATTTACACACAAATGAACAGATATTTGCATCTCCCATGTTGCACATTGCGGCTAAAAGGATAGTGTTGCTGTGCATGGGGCAATGAGGTTCTATCATGAGACCACTTGCATGGCAATCTGCTGCTCACCATTATTGACTATTGAGCTCTTGCAGAGAGCACCATTCATTAGTACCATGACATCAGCATCCAAAGGTCATTCTGCCACCACAGTCAGAGCTGTGCAACTTTAGTACAAGCGCATGTGCATTCTTCTTGTTTTTCCTGTTTCCTTTGGGATTGTTAAAAAAAACTGCTTCATTTACTATGTCTATAAACCTTCTTGCTAACATCAAACAGCCCATAATGTTGCATATTTTGTATTGTAGTAAAACAAATCTAATTAATTTAACCAATTGAAACAGGTTGAAATAAGGTCTGTGATAGGAATGCTAACTGAGAAATTTGACTACTCAAGAAAAAACAGCATATGTTCCTCTACATTAGTAGAGAGAAGGTTAACTTATAAATGAAAAGAATCACATTGCAAATTCAACATGTTTTTAACATGATTTGACCAAAAATACAAGCTTTAATAGAAAGCCATGTAGTGTAGAGGAATGCAGAAGTTTCTCTGTTTGACATCACCCTGTCTGTAAAGTTTGTTGTGAGTTGAGGCACATTGAGAGTTGTGAGTGTTGAAGGTCAAAGTGGCTCCTCGTCCCGGTTTTACGGTAATTCACACAGCCACACTGAGAGAAACGGTGTCTTGGAGTGAGAAGTCTGTCACAGAGGAACCAATAAATGGAAACTTTGATGGCTCAGACCACAGGAGACACTCACTGAGGACTTCAAAGTCGCTCAACCTTCCTCTGCTCACGCTCAGTGGGTGCAGGTGTATGTGTGTGTTTGTGTGTGTGTCTCTGTGTATGCTGGTGTGAAGAGAAGCATTGATCCAGAGAGATAGTGGAGTAGGGGAAAGGAGTAGGGAGGGATCTGACCCTCAGCTGCAGTAGTTGTAATGTCGTCAGTGAGTCACATGGAGAGGTGGTAAAGTGCATCAGAGGCTTATTGACAAATTGATAACACCATAAAATACCATGTACCTAGAAAAAGATAATGAAAATGAACACAAATTAGGCTCTGATTCATGCAATCAGAAGTAGGATATCAGAGGAGGTTGTCCAATTAGTTAAACTGTTTAAGAACAAGTTCAACTTTTTGGTATAGGTGAAAATGAATCTGCATGCAAGAACATTAAATTTAGCATTCCTCAGGGATCAATATTGGGCTCCTAGTTTTTATTCTGTACATAAATTATGTATGCAGGGTATCCAGATCATGTAAAGAAATGTGCTATCTACGTTAACTGGACAAGAAGAAGAAATAAACAACTTCTATTTTCTCATATTTATTATTTTCATTCATTGCAAAGTCAAAACATTAGCTTTTTTCTGTTGCATTTTCAACAGATGCAGAAAATAACAACAATGGTCCTCTTCTTGTTGGACTTCTCTGTTGGCATTTGTTCTTGCGCCAGTGCTGTGATACTGCCCAAGCCTAGGGCTGGGTATCGTTCAAAAATTTTCGATACCAGTACTGATACCGATACCTTCATTTCGATACCAGTTCTTTGACGATACTTTTTTCGATACCAAATTTATAAAATCAATTGTTACAAAAAAGAAAAACACATTACACATTATCAACAAATTTGAGTTTTATTTTTCAGCTTTGTTACTCTTAGGGATGGATACCTTTCACATTTGAACCATTACGGTACTGATGCCCGGTACCTGGAAATCGGTATCGGTACTCAACGGTACCGATTTTCGATTCTTTTGTGTGTGATTGTGGTAATAAATGTTAATTTTTTTATATTCAAATAAAAAAAAAATTAAAGATAACATTTATTTCTCAATATATAAACTTCAACAAATATATCAAAACAACATCCAACTGTTTGTATATATATATTGCTCTTTCGGGAGTTTATCAATGAACACACGTGAATGCCTGCGGACGGGAAAAAGTCAGTTCTCCGTCTCTTTATAATAACAGGACAAACAACTTACTTGTTGGGCATTCACGCACACAGGAACGATTATAAACAGGGCAGGTGGTTGGAGCGAGAGAGTGCGCACGCCCGTCAGCTGCAGGCTCCGTTTTGCGCGCTCCCGCACAGATGCAGAGAGCAGAGACGTCCACCCGATCAGTCTCAAACTTTATTATAGGGCGAAAGTATAGATAATCGCCTACTCTTCCACTCCCTCACAGTCAAAAGGATGCGTTTAGGTACCGAAGAATGGTACCGTTTGATTTTACATGAATCGGTACTCTGTAGTACCGACGGCTTTCGGTCGGTACCTATAAAAGTACTGAATTCGGTACCCATCCCTACTCAAGCCCTAATGGTGTTGCAGCTGGTGGTCGCTTTGTGTCCGATATCTTCTGTCTAACATGAGTCTGGTTCAGCTCGAGGTTTCTGCATGTTAAAGCTGGGGTTGGCAGTCTCGGAAAACTAGCATGAATTTGAATGTAGCATGTCCTCATGACTCCGTCTAACCCCTCCCCTCCTCCCTCAGAGCTCCTCCAGAACGACAACTCTTTTTTAAGAACACATTATGTATTGATGCCATCAGGATATAAAGATCATTTTAACCAGTATAACAAAAAGTGTATCTAAATCTGATTACCAACCCCAGCTTTAAAAGGACGTTTTTCCTTTCCTCTGTAACTAGTTAAATACTGCGAAGTGGTCTACTCATGGACGGTTAAGATGAGATAAGACTCAGTCTTACCCTGACTTGAAGTTTGGGCTTTGTTAATACTTTAACATAGAGTATGATCTAGACCTGCTATGTTTGTAAAAGCATCTTGAGATAATATTTGTTTTGATTTGGCGCTGTACAAATATTGATTGATTGATTGATTGATAATAGCCTGCTGTTGGCTGGTCAGCCAGTAACCACAAATCAAAGGTGTTGTGCTCTCCAGATAAACAGAAAATAATATTAGAAATATACATCATGTTGTTTCTATCCAAACTTGTTTTTGCCACATTGTCAACAAGAAAGGTGAAACCATAAATTGAATAGGCTGGACTCCAGATTGATTTAATATGATGTGATTTGGTTGTCCCTGGCATTAGTCTTGCCATTGAGAATTATTTACTGTTACTAAGGGGTTTTACCAATCAGAATCACGTATTTAACCCAGGCTGATGACTGGTAAGAAAGCTGAGTAATAAAGCTTGATCATGAATCAGGACATTCTTTAAGAGAGAACTGCAACTTGTAGAATACAAAGTGCTGTTTAAAGAAACCAAATTATTAAATTTGACGACAAATAGGAGAGAAACCTTTGGGTTCTAAGACCATGAGGGTAAAAGAGAGAGGCACAGAGAGGTCATCGTGTACATGTAGCAAGGGGCAGTGAGCATGATTAGTTCACCGGTCACACTCACACATTGGATGTGTGTGTGTGTGTGTGTGTGTGTGTGTGTGTGTGTCAACGTCAACGTGTGTGCGGTCGATAACATCTCACCTGACACAAAGCCATATATCCCACTGTGACCAACAACAAAGACAGGTAGAGGAGGGGGCAAAGAGGGCAGGGCACAGAGACAGGAGGAGGAGGAGGGTAAAGAGGCAAAGCCAAAGAAAAAAACGAGGATGAAGAGTAAAAAGAAGAGGGGGTTGTGAAAGCAATTCTGATAACAAATGGTCTGCCATGGAAGTCCATATACCTGTAGCCTGGACTGTGGGAGGGAGAGAGAGACTGTGGACAGTGGTTATTATCACTTCAAAGCTTCACTGGGGAGTTGAGAAGTTCTCATTGACTTGTTTGAGATAGAATTTCTTGCACCAGCAGGCAGCGGACTGTACAGCTTTCTCAATGGGAATTAACCCTTATAGAAGAAAACTTATCAAATAGCAAAGCTAAAACAATGTAAAATTACTCACCAATGAGACTGTCTGGGCTAATAAGTAAAAAGTAAAGACCATCTGACGTATTCAACAACTTATATTAACCCAAATGTATATTTATAGTGAGGAGGTGATCTTTAGTGATTGATACACAGCAAAATGCAAACCATAGCGTTTTATAAGTCACATTCACCCAGCAAGCCCAGGAATACATCTTATTACAAGATATCACAAGCAACAAATATGGCCTGAATTGCTTGTAATTAGTCCATATCAGCCAATGAAGTGCGTAACATTTCTTGATACATTTGTAAAGGGACTTATCAAAGCAATGTTGCTTGCTTCATTGGCAGATACTTTGTTTCTTTACCTGCAGACATGTAACAATGGTTTGTACTAGCAGTTATTTTCTCTTATCAGTCACTTCAACCTTCTGTAGAGCGTAAAATAAAACCTTAATACATCTGAAATGTGTGTCATATGAGATTAGGGAGTAGTCACAAACAATGAGCAAATGTGTCTTAATGTCATTTTACATGTATTTCCACTCCTTTTCAAAGTGGCACATGGAACAGTATATGACGCTCTTGACTACAATACAAGAAGAACAAAATGCCACACGTACCAACAAAGCCCACTTTAATACATCTAATTCTCACAGCTTGTTGTTGCTAAATCCCAATGGGAAAATGACTTTGCTATCTCTGCCAACTGTTGTTACCATGAATTAAAGTTAACTAAGGCATCACTGCTGGTGTGTTGCAAGTGGTGTACCAGCATGGATAAATGAAAGTTGTTACATCCTACCAAGTAAAAGTGAAGAGTGACAGAGGTGTCAATCAAGCAGTGTGAACATGCAGCTCACACAGCCAGCAGAGGTCTAATCAGGTTAAAGAGGAAACACCTGAGAGGGTTGAGGTTGGGTGTGTTTAAATTTTGAATGAGTCCTAGTTTTCAAACCCCCTCTGCTTGAATAAATAAGCTGAAGTAAGTGAACTTTTTTTGGGAACAGTATTAATGTTTTCTTTTCAGTGAGCAGTTCATATTTCCTTAGAAACTGTGTCCTGGTGATTTGTATGACCACCTAGTTTTTTTTGTTGGCTTTCTTTTTCTTTTTTTTTTTAGCATTTTCGACCAGAAATCCAATAATGAAGATTTTGCCTCAACCCTTGGGCCAGACTGTAGTGTAGTCAAGCTCAAGTGTTGAGGAAGGTGGTAGGAAGGCAACACTGCAGACGTCTCTTTTCCCAGAAGTGAGTATTTATTTACAGTGTTTTTAAGGACACGTGTCAACTCATCAAAATCAACAAAATTTAAAGAAAAGTAAGGCGAATTAACTCAATCACATTTACTATTAGCGGAGCTCTGATGGTAATAGCTGTGTGTGCATGTGTGAAATGTAGAGTGAGTGAGAGTAAAAGGACGTTGTGTGTAAAAAGTGCCGGGAAGCGGGTGAATGGAAGGAGGAAAGTTAGCACCGACTATTATAGCAAGCGTATGCCGTTTATAAGTTTATTTGTCAACGCAAATAAAGTCACGATTCCTCAAACCCAACCGGACTCGTGTCTGCTGTTTTCCCACCGGCTGCATCAAGGTAGTAGTGAACGGGGTTTCACTGATATCATTATAGAAACAATATAAAAACCTGGAGACATTCAGCAGAGTAAAGAAAAAGTAGTGCTGGGGTTACCCTGTCAGTGAACAATGAATGTATTGGATAACATTGACTGATCATTTCATAAGGTCAAATCTTCTCATACAATGTTCTTTTTTCACCATAGCAGTCATTGTTTGATTAGTACACCATTTTGATAAGCAGAATACACTATTTAATTTGAGATCTAAACTATACATATAGTCTTAAGATGTTTCAAGCATGGAGTGTATAAAATAGTGACATCACTTATTGGTTTCTGAGGCATTATGAAGCTGATATGATGTTCGCCACGCTAGGAATGCTGATTTAATCTTACTTCTAGTGAATGTGGAAAGAAGGTTTGGTGGAGTTAAGGTGTTAGGCTAGTCTGGCTTGGCAAACAGCTAACATCTGTCAACTTATCAGTTAAATTAGCTTTATTATAACAACAAAACACATGACTGATAAAAAAAATCACCTTCTGATTTGTTTAAGTCTACTGTTTAAATTGGGCATTATAACACTGGCTCTAATGAGGCTTTTCTTGACTTCGGAGCAAGCCTCCAGTGGACACTTAAGGAACTGCAGTTTTTTGCACTCAAACATTGGCCGTCAAGGTTACAGCTTGGTTTTGAGTGTTAATACTACGTTATAATAATAGCACAATGGTGACCCAAATGCAGGATATTGTTGAACTTAGTAGCGATAACTCTGGGTAGCAGGGCCCAAAAAATAGTTCTGCACTGCAGCATAGACGATCTTCTGTTTCAAGTAGAATAGTTACACTAAACTCAGTAATAATGAATATAAGGCATGCATTCTGACTTTCCTTTCCTCTCGTTATTATTGACATGAATCATAAGTCTGATTGAATGAAAATTATTGTTTAATCAAGTGAATTTGTCTTCAAATCAGCTGCTGTCATGCTATTGATAGTTGTCACACATGGTCCAGAGGGGCGCAACTTTAATTGTAGCTGGCACCAAGAAAGTACATTTTTCTTCTTATTGTGGCCGTCGCTCAAACACTTGGGGGTCGTTTCACTCATAGGGTCCTTACTATCTAAAAAGGACAATTCGAACAGTCCCAAGAAAACTGTTGTGTATATGGCATGAGACAAGTGGAAGCAGGTAGGTCAGGGCTCTGATTGGCTTATTGCAAAACCCAGGTGCATGGATGGAGGAAGGAGGGAAGTTTAAGGGCATCTAGTGGAGAGGTGAGGAATGGCAGGAGGGCATAAAGAGTCGGAATCTAAGTATTTGGGGGGAAATAGGGAGACAGACTGAAACAAAATCTCTAACCAAAAGCACTAACCCCAAGCAGATTTTGCAATTTTGATACTATGTCAGTCAGCCCAAGCAGTATATCAGGCTTGGATAGAGCATACAATGTTGGCAAACAGTATCTAGGTCTTCACATTATGAAGCAAAAGGTCATTAACCAAACTGCCATTTTTCACAAAGTGCTGGAGTTTCATGTATTTAAAATGATTAATCTAATTAAAGTTTGTCAATGGGATTTTCTTTGTTTCCCTCTTTTGCATTTTTCATTTGCAACATTACTTACACATAGACCTCTTTTTCTCTCCTCTCTTCCTATATCCATCATTTTCCCCATAACGGTCCTCTGCAAGTCTCAATATACTCTCCATTCCCTCCTCTATTATTTCCCTCTTTCTCCTCTCACCCTGTCACTCTGTCACCTCTCTGTTCTCTTGCCTCTGTGACATGAATTGAGTCCAGTATATTACACGCAGAGCACTCAGCTAGTGTTCATAAGTGTCTCTCTCTCTTTGTCCCTCACTCACTCTTTGTTTCCCTCCTCTGTCTCACTCTGTCTCTCCTTCTTTCCATCAGCAGTGGCCTCCAAATAGACTGCAGAGTGGATTAATGATCTGCCGGCTTCATATTGTGTGTGAGATGATGTCTGTGACTTTGTGCCTGTGTGTGTGAAGGTCTTTGGTCTGGCATTAACAGTTCATGTGGGAGTTGATATTAGTTTGGGCTGACAACAGCGATCCATTTTATACACAAACAAACAAACAAACACACACTCTGTAAAGGAATTAGGCTGACAGGTTGGCACCAAGTTGGTGACTTGTGTACATTTTTCAAACTGATTTAATTTAGGTAATTATTCAGTCATGTTTTACTTCATCTTCTGAGTATGGGTGATGTTGCTCTCTAAAGCAAATCAAAAGAGCAACTACTTCAGCAATTTCTTCTACCAAAGTTGACTTTTTTCTAGTTTTGTTTACTCCCCAAGGAACGGTGAATTTTTTTTTATGAATCCAGTGATTTTTGAATACTATCTTCTCTGCCTCTCTCTCTTCTGTCATTAACACTGGAGGAGAAAAAAAATAACATGACTTAGTAACCCACGACTTAGACTTAAATGGTACTCAGAAATTATTCAGCAAATCTTCAGAAAAATGAAAGCTGTTTATATTTTTATTCATAGAACATGTTTTCAGACATCATTTTTTGCAATTAGACCTACGTATATCTTTATAAGATCAAGCAAGTTAGCAGTGGTAAGGATTGTAGAAGTGGCCGTAGTAACTTCAACATAAGCAGCAGCAGTAGTAGAAGAACCACAAGCAGATTGAATATTAGTAATAATGTAAGCAGTAATGATATGAATAAAGAAAAATGGGTCACAATATTAAAATCACACAACTTGACTCAGACATTTTCTAATGTGTGTATGTTTGTCTGTTTGTGACTCCAGCTCTATGTGGAGGAGAGAATGGCTTCGGCCACATCGACAGACCATGGAAACTACCTGCAGACTGTACAGCTGCTCATCAAGAAAAACAAGGTACACAAACCATTTCCCTTAACCATCTGCAAGACCTCTGACCCCCACATAGACCTTACAGAAGGAGACATATAGCCAAACAAGAGTAAATTGAGGCTTTGAAACAGAGCTCTTAATGGCCATAGTGGCAAAAATGGCAAACATCAAATGTTGAACTGAAGTCACTCTGTGGCTGGGTGAAGATTTGGCATTTGGAAAATAAAATCATCCATAAAATGAGAAAGTTTCAAAGAAGCAGTGAGAATTTGATCAGCAGTCCACTTGTTGCAGATAAGTAACTAAATTAACACTGTACCCCTCTGCTATCTCAGCCTGTTACAGGAATGCATTGCTTTTATTTTGACTGACCGGTTCTATTCATAGTGGGGGAAATTTCATCATTTTGAATGTCCATGAATCCGCATCTAACTTTGTAGCCCCACATTATCTTGTTCAAGACAACAAAATATATGTTTGTCAAAGATGTCATCATCAGTGGTGTACTTTGAGCTTGCCATTGTTCTATCGTTGCCATAGAAAACAATGGTTGTTGACGAATATTTATCATCATTTTTGTAAAAAAAACAACAACTGTTTGAACACTTTGAGGCTTTCCTGTATGAACAGTAGATACTCATCAAACACAGTATTTTATTTGCTGATCCTATTTCATTTCAAAGTAAGGTAAATTCATGTATAGTGAACAGGTAGACATGCAAATTAGAACCCTGACAGGGTGAGCAAAATCCTGATATGAGGCAGAGGTCTTGTCTTAACTTGAGGAAATTCTAAATCACATAACCACCCCTTCACTATAGACAAGTGACATAAGACAAGTTGACACATACTATTGATTTCAAAATGATAATTTACACAGCTAAGAACATAGACATTTTAAATTTCATGGTCAGAAAGCTTCCATGGTAACACATTCTGATCAACTTCCTTGTGGGATTAAACTGAACACTTCAATTCACAGTCAAATTTAAGCATGAGCCTGCTTATTTGTTATAATTCAAAGTAACCTTCACATTTCCAATGAAGGTTAAACACAACCTAGCAACAAGTAAGAGAGCCAGGTGATAACAGAGTGTTACACCAGAGCGAGTTCTTGCAAGGTCAAATATCCATTGTGTTCAAAGCATGTCTGAACACTCTGTTTTGCAGGAAGACCCCTGATGTGGCTGTGTATCAGCCACAGTGCAGGACACAGTGATACCTTGGATTGGAATCAAATAAAAGTCTGCCACACTCGCTCTCTAATGGTGCTGGCTTGTCTGCAAAATGTTTTCAAAGTGTTGTGTACTACCATTACTTTGTTTTCTCTGCCTCTGTGAGGGATCCAAAACGATCCGTCCACACTGCATGTGTTTTCATTGCATCTGCATTTAGTTTCAAGTCATTCCATATTCATGTCTAATTTTAGTTGTACATAATTGAGAAGCAGAGGCAGCCTGGCAGAGTTGAGGGCAGCAATGTTGGCAAACACAAACCTGATGAATTTTACAACACTTCACAGCGCTTTACTGTGTTTTACAGCGTGCACACAGACACGCATGGCTGCCCAGGGATGTGCTGTCCTAGTTCTGCTGCTAATTCACCTCCTCCTCTCTCCTCAATGTGAGGTGTCTCTCGCTGCTCTCTGACCTCCTTGTTTCCTCCTTTTCTCTGCGTCTGAGATCAGCCTTCCTCTGTCAAACTGTCTCTCTGAACATTCAAGGCACCTCTGATTCTCTCTTGATGAATTGTTTAGTCGTTGTGTCTCTGTTTTTCTCCTCAAGGCTCTTCCATTTATTTCCTAAGAACAGGATTTTAAAAATGCAGGTGAAAATGACCAGCAGCAAGTGATTCTCAGCTGCTTTTGAAACAAAATTCAAAACCAAAGTTTCAAGTGATAGAAAGCCATTAAGATAATTTACACAGCATGATAGAGTTAAGGCTTTTAAGAGGAAGAACTCCTGAACTCTTAACTATGACACATTGTTAGAGATAAATACAGTGGCTAGAGATGCAGTGCAGAGGCTTTTAAGCATGTGTCATTCAGAAGTGTTAAGAGATGACACAGAAACCAAGACACTTCACTCACCTTTTTATCAAACATTGTCAGATACCAAAGCAGACATTTTGCACTGCTGGGCAAATGCACATCCAATATTGAAGGTGTCAGTGTTGATGGAGAAAGACAGAGATACAGAAGGACTGTTCTATCTGTTCAAGATTGGAGATGGAACTGCAAGATAACCTTGCAAATTCATCACAAAGCCTCAATGACGTCTGATCTTACAGATGAGGAAGTTAGCTTTGGAATATTTCAGATTTTATTTTTAATTTTTAGAGAATTATCTCTTTCTTATCTAGGGCTGTCAAAATAGTTTTTATTACAAATTTTGCTGGATTTCAGTAGTTAGTCTTAATTAATTACAGTTTTTTCCATTTTAACCATCAATTCTTACCCTTGTTTTGATTTGAGAATTAGATAAATGCAATGAAATATACTTTATGATCTTGACTCTTTGATTTATTATTCAAATAAATTCTACGATAGAACACCAGTGTGCTCTGAAACCATTTTAAGTCCTGATTAACAACATAAAGCAAACCTCACCTGTGTCTTTATTTAATTTCGTCTACAGGTCTCTAGCAAATTGTACACCTCAAAATTGTGCCCTGTCAGATTGCGTGACGTGTTGCCCGCTGACTTTAGTCCAATTAGCCGCACCTGTATGCTTACCTAGTAGGTGACAGCTCAAACTCAAAGTACTGGGTAATACTTTTATTCCATACCACTTGTCAACTGAGCCCTCTTATAGGATATGAAGTTAAATGAGTGATGTCATTATTTTTCAATCATGGCGTCAGCAGGAAGAAGCAGCGGCAGCTTCCTTACAGTGCGCAAAAAGGGACAAAATAGTGAATGGTTAAATAAAACCTCCTCATTCCTGACGTTAATTGCATGACAATTAACACATCAATACTAAAAGCCAGGGCTTGACATGATCTATTTTGCTCTGAGGCACTTTAGCTTCAGGTTTAAGACCAGGAGGCTTTGTCTATTTCTGATAGTGTCTATGGCTATTGCACATTTAATTATCACATGACTGGGCTGTTAAAAGACTATCCAATAATTAACCTACAACATTAGGTTCAGTTATATTTCAAGGCCTTTTTTACAGTCCGCTCCATTAGATATTATGAAAGTTGTGAAAAGCTTGACTGTTATAATTGTGCATTTATTAGTCAAAGTTAAGCCGACCCATGGGCCAATCTTCCAAAAACACATTGTATTTATTTTAGCTCTTTCCAGGTGTAAGAGAAGAGACTGAGCGTTCCCGTGGCCTGTAGAGGTCAAGAAAGTGTGGGAGCTGCTGTTAAAATATGATCACAGCTCAGCTCAGTGTATCTGGGGATTTAGGGTATGTGTTGAGTATGTGTGGGAGAGTGGCTGAGGGATTCACTGCATGTATGTATGTCATATCAGTCAACAGTACTTTCCTTTAGCATAGTAACGCTGTCACATTCGCTCTGTCTTTACTCTCTCCTCTCCCTGCCTCTCCGTGTCTGTCTCCCTATATGTCTGGATAATACAGACGTGACAGAGTAATCCATGTAATTGCTGGTAGGTCTTTACGCAAGAAGGCTGAAAATGATGAGCGATTTACCACAGCACAAACAAGCAAAGTGGAATTCTGCCTTTACATGGCAAATACAATTATTGTTAAGTGCTCTTTTACCCTGATATTTTATATTTCTTACATATTATTTATGGGTGGAAAAAGGGCAAAAGTTTACTTCCTCTTACATTTTTCAAGGTTTTGACCAGTCCTCTGGCTACAACGTCAAATGAGGAATGTTTGTCAGTAACTGTGCTGATTTGCAGGCATAGGCCTATACGAAACTGTTTAAACATCTGTCTCTTTCTATTAAATATAATTTAAAGCAAATAAAAGCAGACCAATAATGGACAACAAAAAGATAATTTAGAACACATGGATGGACCATGGCTAAGTGAAAAAACAACAACAAAGAGATGTGCTGTATCAGATATAGCAGCTGAACAACTGAAATTAGACTTTAAAGGATTACAAGAAAGAATGAGACACAAACCAAGAGTCAGCGAAAACATCAAGAGTGGTTTGCTACTGGGTTACTAACACAAAGACATGTGAGCCTCAGTGTCTTGGCCTGATGTAGGAGGAGTGTCAGGCCCAAAACATGTATATTAAAAGATACCAGTTAGAAAATGATTTTCTGTGTCTTTCTAAATTATAAGTATGAACTATCAACAAAGTATTTTCAGAATTGTCTGGTCGGTTACCCTCTGACCACCCCTGAAGTCTGATCAAGTTCAAGCAACTTAGAAACACAGGGTCAGGTGGAGTCCACCAAACAAAGTTTTGATGTGAAAACTGTCTTAGATGTTAGTTTGATATCTTTCACATTAAATCAGCTTCAGCAGTATGCCTTGACCGGACGGCGAATACGCGGCCGTGGCCTCAGTCATTCTCGGATTATTAGCGGCAATGGCTAACAGGGCGGAGGACAGAGTGGCCCACAGCAATCCAGCAGTGGTGAATGGAAACGCCAGGCTAACCAATTATGTTGTCAGCGCACACACTGACGAGAGTGAACCACTGCACCACAGTGATCGCCTTAGTCTGAGGGTCACAGAAACTCAGAGACACACACACACACACACACACACACACACACACACACACACACACACACACACACACACACACACACATTGGCCCTGAGCCCGATAAATAAGGCTCATCTCATCTCAGTGGCTCATTGCCCTGTCAGGCCAAGTATGGAGCTCTCATTTCCCCTCAGTGATACACACACACACTGAAACAGATAACACTGTCCACACTCAAGCTGAAAAAAGATCACATTTGGACAATAAGCACCGTGGCTGCCTTCTTAACTGTGAGACAAAACAAACACACACTCACACACATAAACACTAAGCCGTTACATTAGGGGAGAAAGATGCAGTGTGGTGTACTTGTGACATGACAATTAGTCAATCCTGTACCCACAATGCACTGGGAGCTGGGGAGGCAATATCAAGTTCCAGGGGATTGTGTGTGTGTGTGTGGGGATGTGGGTGTGTGTGTGTGTGTGTGTGGGTGTGTGTGTGTGTGTGTGCGTGTGTGTGTGTGTGTACAGACACAGATAAAGAAGATGTACACACACTTCCACATAATGAACCAGAAGATTTAATTATCATCCACAAATATGTGTTATGTGTGCACATATGTATGTCTATGAATTTGAGTTGTTCAGCTGAAAAAAGGTCTAAAGCTTATTTTAAGTGCTTAAGAGTGTCAGAGTTCTGGAGTTCTGTCTAAATCTTGGCACATGGTTAATGGTTATACATTAGCACCCTGGGAACCCAGTAAAAGGCTGAATGTTCGTCTAAAAATTGACTCGGCCTCAAGCTGGGGATAGATTGAACATGCTGTGAACTCTCAGAACTATCTTTTCGAAGGGGTCGAAGGTAGTACTTCAAATGACAGGTCTGTTTTACTCTGGAGTGTTTCGGTGAAAGATGGTAGGTGTTAGAGAGAGTGAACATGTGAGTGAACATGTGAAGGTATTTGCAAGTGAAAAGATAGTCAGGGTTTGATGTTATTGATGATTCAAGATCCGCTTCATAACAAGACAACCTGCAAACCCCCCCTTAAGACTTTTTTAAAAAAGGTTTTTTGAAAAACACATTTTTTAATCAACAATGAAAAAGCAAGTACAATACATAAAACGAGGTAGGTCATTGTGTTAACCATTCCAAACCAATCTGGTATTTTTTTTTCTTTTTTGAAAATCAAACAGACAAATTGAAATTGAATAAATTGTGATCACATGCTTAATTAAGCTTTTATGGTATCAGTGTCAAAACACCATATCAAAATAACCCACAGTCTTCTAATGTGCATACCTACCTATTTTTAGTAACATACTCACATACGTTTTTAGACATGTTTTAAAGCCATCTTTGGACCTATACTCTGTTTCATCATATTTCTTGGCTGTTTGAAAGTTGTTTGATTTATCCGCCACATTTATGACAAATGGAGCACCGCCTACAAGCTAGTTCAGGCAGACAACTCGAGCTGCGCTGATTCATACTGACATTTCATCCTTTCTATCAGCTGATTTCAACATCCTCTCATTTGGCGGTCTATTTAAGCTGCAACTCCCCCTGCCTCTGCCTCTGCCTCTGCTTTGCAAGTGCTCCTGCTGTCCTGCTCAGTGCTTTGTGCAAACCTCGTACCCAACTCCTCCCAGGCATCCACCTGCGGGCTCCAGGGGTTAGTCCTATCTCATTAGTCCTCAATGTCTTTAAATAATACAATTTAAATAATCTACGAGGAGTAACAAGGTTCGGAGCCCACACACCAAACACAATACTGTATGCTGCAATAAACTTTATCTTAAGTAAACGTGAGTTGTCCGACTGAATTTTTCTTAAAAAAATGCATCTTTACTTTGTTTGAATTAGTTATCAGCAACACTTAATATTGCATTCTGTAAACTGTGATAATATTTAATATGTCGGGCTTGTTTGATATCTCAATAGTGCCATCTGAGTACGTCCATATATTTTATACAGTCTATGGTGCTGACGGAGTGAACCAGAACCTTTTTTTCCAAGACTTTTTTTCTCAAAGTGAGAAGTTGATTACTTGTTGTTTGCATAATCCGGTTGAGATTCAAAAATACTTTTTAGAGCACTATAAGATGATCCACTAACTACTAACACTAGCACTACACCCCTGCATACAACACTGTCCAGCAAGCAAACTGTTCCTGCTGGAGCTGAGGGGTCCAAAATAGTCAAGTTTACCTGGTTCATTATTATAATCTCTGTTCTTTTGCTTTTAACATTACACTCTGTATCAGGTGAATGGGTAACCTGCGTGTTTGGTGTGTTCTCAGCAGGTTTCAGTGCTTAAAGAGTAAAATATTCGGCCCACTGTGAGACTCATCATGGCAGAAAAGACCGTCCAATCATATTATGTTATGATTTTGCTGGTTCGGCCCACTTCAGATCAATTTTGGTTGTATGTGGCCCCTTAACTGAAATGAGTTTGACACCCCTGATCTAAAACAAATAAAACTTTAGCAACATCCACAGGCACCCATATGGCCTATGTGCATTTAAAACTCTGCAAACAATACCGCACACTGCAGCAAATGGACGTCTTAAACTGTCAACAAAGTAACAGCCGACGTCTAATGGCTGTCTATAAATGCCACAGCGGATGTGTCTGTATTCATAGAGGCAGTTATCAGCTTTTAGATGTGCTTCTGCCTCAGCGGAGCACTCTCTGCACCTCTCTCACTCCGCTGTAAGTGGCCTTGATGCGTCTATATTGATACCCACCTGTTATCGGCCATTTCAGTTGCCACCTCTCTGATGAAATATGGATGCCTGCCTTGCCTGTTTCGCTCCTCCTCCCCTCTCTAAAAGTGTCCCTCATGCCTATTTATTGATGATCCCAAGAGTTGGCAGATAGTAGTTGGCTGTCCCTTTTCCTCCACAGTTTTCCAGTTTTATTAACTCTGTGTGATGAAATATGAATGCATGTCCTTTTTCTTTCTTTCCCAGTGTTTTTACCACTTACCGGTTGTTTTGGCCAAGTGTCTCCCTGATGAAATATAGATGCATGTCCCCGCTCTCTCTCTCCACCACTTTCTGAGAGTCTCAGCTGGGCATCTCTGAGGGATGAAATATAGATGTCTGTCCCCTCTCGGAGCTGTGAATGTAAAATGTTATCAGGGAAATTATGTCTATCCTCTCCGAGTGCCGGATATAATAGGTGCTGTTTGGACTCTTAAGGTGTTTTAGCTTCAAGGGTACATCATCTGGTTGAATTAATTCATGAACCCCTGAATCTTGATAGACTTGAACAGGCGCCCTGAAACAACTGTTGCTAAACTTTAAACTTCCTGTGTAGGTGACCTCTATTTGTTGTTGTGTTTTTGGAAATTTAGTTTATTTTTTCTTGAATAAATTGTATGTCTTCCTTCACCTTCCATCTGTTTTTGTCTTTTAGTGTGGACCTTGAGAAGCAGGAAGCAAGATGTAAGTGGATTGAAAACACAAAAACATATGCAGCAAAACAGTTCCAAGAGAGTACACAGCTGAGAAGGTTTTCAAATTCTGACAGGAAATCTTCAGGAAATCGATGCCAGCTGCCTTTTTGTTTGAATAGAGTATTTGGAGTTTATTGGGACCTCTTATCCATTCAATCAGTCACGAACACTCCCGTCATAGATTTGACCATTTATTGCCAAATGGAAATACAGTTATGCTTGGCGCTAGTGGCTCAGCTTTTTAGGATTCTCCCCGGGTTAGCCGAGCAGTCTGCTATGGCTTTCCATGGAGCGCACTGCAAAATCCCCTGCAAGGGTAAAACAAGACTTTGAGACTAGAACGGAGGAGGCTGGGGTGTTGGCGGCAAAGCTTTGCCGCCAGCAGCAGCAGTGGTGTAGCAAGGATCAGTAAGAGGGAGGACGATTTAAATAGACCCCCTTGTAGTGAGAATTCATGCTGGGATTGGTTGTGAGTGACTGGAAACGATGATGCAATCAGCTGCCTGTCTGATTACTGCTGGGGCAAATAATTTCTATGTCATGCATGAGCTAACACTAAGTGTCATTAAATGAACTTTTGCAATTTTTTCACAGCTCCTGTGAGGAGCTTTTGTTCTGGTTATAAAACAGGCTGAAATTACAACTGATTCTTAGATGTGATGTACAAAAGCAAATAACATGGTCAGCAACAGCATTGATTATTCCTTATCAAGATTTTTGATGCCTGTAACCACTGCTGTGAGGGAGGTGTCAGACAAAGTGAGTTACAGCGCGCTGGCCAAGAATCCTTGGCTGACATTTTCCATGAAGAAGTTTCACAGGGAGTGATATGTTTTTACAAACAAAAAGAAGCATGATGAGAATTTTCATCCAAAAACACAAGTTACATTACAAAGTTAGAAAGTAGATTAGAGATACCACTTTTTCCACCGGTGTTGCCTGAATAGATATAAACCCAGATTTCTCAAAGGAACTTCAAATGCAATATTTTTTTTATAAAGGATAAACAACAAGTTACCTTTACAAATGAAGTTTTACCAGATGCTGGTATATTATGCATTAGAGCAGGATGTGCATTAGGATGCAGTTCAAATTAGGTCCCATTTCAAATAAGCAAGGGACAATGCATTAAATCTGATATATAATGGGGGCAAGATTGTGCCTGGAGGTGGGCTGAAGAGGAGATCCTGAAGGTGTTCAAATTTGTATATAAGACTACAGAGCAGAAGGGCAGGCAAGTGTAAATAACACTATTATCTCTCCCAATCTCTACGTCTGCTATATGTATCACAGATTTGTATTCATTTATTTATTTATTTATTGATGCATTTATTCATGCATGCATTTTGAATATATTTTTTAACAACGTGTGTATTTGCAAATAGTTTACAGAAGTGTTGGACACCTATTTAATGCCAAATTGAATCCCATCACCCAAGACTCTAATGAATATCAGGGGTAAATGATAAATGGACTTGTACATATTTAGTGCTTTTCTAGGCTGTCTGACCACTCAAAGCGCTATTACACACTAGTCCTCACATTCACCCATTCATACCTATTCACTCACTGATGGTAGAGCCTGCTAATGTAAGTGACCATCAGTATTAGCTGATTTCATTCGTACACATTCACACACCGCTGAACAACAGAAGAAGCAATCTGGGGTTCAGTGTCTTGCTCAAGGAAACTTTGACATGTGACTGCCGGGGCTGGGACCGAACCGCCAACCTTCTGATTGATAGACGACCGACTCTACCCACTGGCCAACAGAGGATGCTAGGTTGTCGCCTTGTAGTACCCACAAGCAGAATGAAAAAGACTTTGGTTGAAATAATATGAGATAAACAATTTCCCAGGTCTCCAATTTCTGATGAGTCACATGTTTGCCCTGGCGTACAAGGTTCTTGCATCTCTGGCCTCAATTGTTTTTCGCTGATCAGTCTTGTCTACTATTCAGACTCCACCTCTGAAACCAACGCATGAAGTCATTCAGACTATGTTCATGTTTTATACAGTCTATGGTCTTGTCCTTCATTTCTCTTAAATTCAAGAAATAGGAGCTTCTAGGGGCACAGGAAAAATGCACCCCAAATACATAACACACCACCTCCAAACAGGTGGAAGCAGAGGTATACGTACATCAGAGCTCCTATTAGCCAATATTATGGGCATTGAACTCTTAATTTGAGCTTTAATTGCTTACCGCAAACCCAAATACAAGCATTCTTTCAGCTTAGCAAATAAAGTAAAGGCCTTCTCTGGATAAAAATGAATCAGCCACCACTAAATTTCAGATGATATTTAAGATCAAAATTTGCAACTAATTCAAAAAGTTATTGGACGCACAATGCTAGCAAAAAACGCAGTTATTTGGACAAGACAGTCTGTGTTATACTGGGCATAAGGGACTACCCTGCAAGGGAAATACTGTGTTCTCGGGGAGACCAGTTAACACAGAGCAAGAAAGCACACTGAAACAAAGTCAAATTGTTGCTAATAACGCTTGTTTAGACAAAGGACTTGAGTCCAATACAACCCATTTGGTTATGTATTTTAAAGAAAGTGTTCTGGTAAAGAGTGGACAGGAAAATAAACTTTTAAATCAGGACACAAAAAGGATCATAAAAGGCTCCTTTTAGTCCATGTGCAGATCTATAGTGTCAGCAATTTTCTGAGAGGCATAACAGAATCTTTGCTCTCAGAACCTTTCATCCCTGTTTGTCATTTTGCTGTCCTTTCTATCTGAAAGAATGAAAAAGGTGGTGGTAACTGGAATGTATTATTGAACAACTTTGTGTCGTAGCCTTAATGGAACAAAATAGAGGTCTAGATATAGCTCCATGAAAGACGCAGCCCTTTTCTGTCACTTAAACACACATGTACACACATCAGGACTGCCTTAAGATATATTGGATCTCACACACATACACACACACACACACACACACACACACAAGCGCAAACATTCTTACACAATAGACAAAAAGCCCAAGACTCCAACAAGTGATGTAGGAAGAAATAGTGGGGGAACGTCTCTGCACTTTGCACCACACACACCAAAACACACAAAGTTGCCAGTGGTTTTCTGCAGAAATCAGCACATTGAACTAATCCATTAGCCCTTGCTGCTGGGAGAGAGAAACAGAGGTGAACTTTGCTACCAAACCCCAAACTTTCCTCTTTTTCTAATCATCTCTCCAAACATCCCATGCTCTCCCTCTCTACAGTATAGCGATGAAAGAAAAAGAGGGCAAGACGAAGTGAAAGTGGGAAAAGAAGTGATGAGGAAAGATTGGGTGCAGAAAAACAGGAGGTAAGAGGAAGAAAGTTGGAAAGAGTTGAGAGGGAAAAGAGCTACGTTTTGCTACTTGTAATGGTTTCTCCATCCTTCGGTTCCCCTTTATGCACAGAGAGAGAGAAAGACACAGCATGGTGACATAAAGAAATCGGAAACCAAGACAGAAAAAATGGAGAGAAAATGTAATGATGGGAAAAACATTGAGAGGTTGTCTTTTTCAACACATTTAAAGGCTGTTTGCTACATTAATCACTGCATGATCAGGTTTCAGCTCTCCAACAGTGTGAGGGTTCAAAACCTCTGAACCTGATTTACGTCTTACAATTCATTATGATATCTATTTTTAAAGTTTCACTAGTCGCTATTCTTTCCTGGTCAACATTTGATATACAAAATGTTTCAATCTGACTTTTTGATTCATGATTATTGTTCCTTTGCATGCTGCAATAGGTTGTTTACTGCCTTTTCTACTCCTTTCTACTTTATGGCCTGATATATGAGACATTGTTTGTGACCAACAATCAAAACAGTGAACTACATACGGAATGTGACATCATTTTAAGACCAAAATGGGATATCTGCCATTTCTGAGCATGTTGGGGAGGATTTTGGCCTCTGATGTTCCCAAAAATCATTCAATATGGCTTTTGGAATTTTGATCCATTAAAAATCTACTTTATATACCATACAGTTGATGTGTTTACAGCTTGTGCAACACTTCGGTCAACCTTTTGGTCATTTTAAAAGTGCCACATCATAAAAACTTTGACTTGACAATACTAATTGGTGAAAGGAATTTCAGCATCAGACATATTTACAGAGATAAACCAGCCAAGCCTAGGCTCCAAATGCTTCAATCCTGCATGATGAAAAGGATTTCAGTGCCAGTTTTGAAGTAAGCTTACACCAGCACCTGTCTGTAATGGATTGGACAATGCCCTTATTAGCCGCCTTTGATCATGGCTGTGTACAAACAGGAAACATTGATTTCCTTTACAGGGCTGACAAAAAAAAAAAAAAAACTGAATTTGCTGACTAGGCACTGATAAGACATAGCCTGGGTCAGTGAGTTTGCTTTTGTTCAATAATCCAATAGGTGAGACTGTACATGCAGGCATGTGTTTAGAAATGTTTATGCATCTAGAGTGGCAGTGCAGTGACCATGACTGTAGCAGTGTGATGGTGGAGTTGTAAATAACGACAATGGCCAAGTGAGCAGCAAGACTGCACATTTTTAAGTTGCATCGCATATGTATTGCAGCTAAAATGATTCTATAAATGAGCAGTGAATCACAGTCAGTACCATGAGAAGAGATATGGGGCCAGATTCATACCCCCAACAGCCACATTCAATTTTAGCACTTACTGTCAGCCACCAAGATCCCACAGACCTTTCTAAGTAAGATATCAATCAGCATCCAGGGCCCAGTTGTTCAAAAGTAACCTGATCAGATTAAAGCAAGGATCAAATCTTTCTTCAAATGAAAGAAAAGAAAACAGATTGGATCAGGTAATCCTATCCTGTCTTTTATCCTGATAAAACCTTCAGTTGGTGTTGCTCAAAACTTTGGGGGAGAATTTGGATTATGCTTATCTAAAAATCTGGATTGCCCTGGTACCAGGAAAATTCTGAATGATCTAGCTGGATGGTGCCAGCAGGAGAAGGAAGAAGAGTTTTCAATACTTATAAAATAATTTATATTTGTGTTAACATGTTAAGATTACTACACCATGGGTATCCTTGCAGTTCAAACACGATAGTAAAAATATAATACAGGGGACTGAGGCAAGCATTCAAGAGTTAAAGCAGAAAAGCTCTGCCCAACCTGAACAAAGACCTTGCTCTGACCAAATACCTGCTGTAATCGCACATGAATCAGTCCCAACTTTACCCACACAAGGACAGATGACAGCTTAAAGTCAGGGTGAAAATTTGTCCCTCCAACAAAAGTATATTAAAAAAATTATATAATTTTCCAGTGGATGGAAAGTCAAGAACAACCAGGCCCCGCCTTCTGCCCTCACTATGTTCCTAAACCTTTATGTGATCATAACATCGCCTATGAATTGCCATATTTAAGATTTTGTATGAGAAATTGTTTGTTTTTTTTAATCACATTTAAGCTTAGACTGCTTATCAACTATTTCTGCAAATCTACTTATGAGAAATGCCATCACATCAAAACTTAGAAGACAAAAAAGTTTTTTCTGACATTTTGACATTCTAACTGCGTTTTGGACTGATTTTACACCATCAAGCAAATTCACAGTTAAAATCCAGATTGGTGCTCTCTGGCTCGATCAAATGGCTCATCAGTGCTTTATGTTTAGATGAATTTTTGGTGTAAAAACTTGATGAAGAAATTTAAATTGCCTACAGCTTTATTCTTCTGCATTAAGTCAGAACAAAGTGGTGATTGTTTTTCCTGAACACCAGCTGCAGCATCAATAAAAACTTCAGTTTAACTCAGAGATAAAGTTTTCCTCCCCCTCTCCCAATGAACATTAGATATGATTGGTTACACAGCAAAACCATTTCCACAATCATTTGATATTATCAGAAGTTTTGCATCAGCCATCTTAATTACACAACAACCATTAATGACGATCAGTCACGCATGATAAGTTAGAGCACATTTCTGCTGTTTGGGCGTCATTTGTACACCAGCCAGCCAAGTGACAGTAAAGGACTTTATATGCTTGCCAAGGCTGCGCTCGAGAATTCATATTTAATCAAAGTCTGTTGAAGAGATTATTTCCACCACATTTTATCACCCATTGTCTTTAATCAACGCTGTTTCTCTCCGTGTCTACGTTCATCGAGGCTGTTTGGACGAGCATGTCCTCATTCACCCAAAACAGCACAATAAAATTAGACTAAACTCTAATTAAAATGATACCGCCTAATGGGAGCCTGTCAGATCTGTCAGGGCAGCTAAATGAACCAAAATGAAGCGTTTATCACTTAAATGAATTCCAAATGTATTACTTAGGTGAATTAAGGCCTTGTTTTCTGTAAGGGGAACACAGCACTCATCCTGTGTCTTTCAGGGATATTGATTAGGACAAAATCAATGAGACGGTTTGTACTGCAGCTCATGTGCTCAGTCAATCAGTTAGATTTAATCTCTTTGCTGCCTGTGACTCATTTGTTAGCGACTGAAAGCTGTTTATCATCACTTCTTCATCCCATCATCCTCATCTTTTCATCACTC
The DNA here is from genome assembly GCF_009762535.1 of Notolabrus celidotus. Classification (NCBI taxonomy): domain Eukaryota; kingdom Metazoa; phylum Chordata; class Actinopteri; order Labriformes; family Labridae; genus Notolabrus; species Notolabrus celidotus. The sequence continues at coordinate 23,610,849 of NC_048275.1, forward strand.
AATTCCCTCTGCTTCCCTCTACTCCTCTTCCTCATCTGTCTTCCTCTGTCTCCTCCTGCTGCAGGTTTTTGTGTGATTACAGAAATGTAAATACCAACACTGACTGCCAATTATACAAATTTTCTCCTGTCCTCTCCTTTCCTACTTCCTTCCCTATTCTCCTTCACTCTCCCTCTTGTTTCCTAACCTTCTTTTTTTCCCTTCTCACTCTGCTTCCTACTTGGCTGAGTCAGACTTATATCTCTATTAGTCAGGGAATTAAGCAAGAAGATAGATTGGAATGGAAATCAGCTCTCCTTAGACGAGTTAATTCACTCCCTCCAATGCACCATCACCATTTTCTCTTGTTTCTTTCTTCACTCCATCTTTCCCCATCTACCTCCACTTTATTGCACAATTTTACTCCACTCTCTCCCCTCCATCACTTCATCACAATTTTCTCCTTTTTCACCCGGCCCCAGTGACAGACTAATTTCAGAGTTGCTTTAGCATAGTTAACGAGTGCCCACAGCTCCCGGCTCTGGTTTTCCAAATGATGGAGGGCTGGAGAGGGGGGAGCATTAAAAGGCAAAATACATCCAGGAACACAACTTAGCTCCAAGACTCAACATGTGTTCTCTGTGTTTGATTGCTGGTGTGTGTGTTAAGAAATCAATATCCAATACTAATTTAAAAGCAATAGCACTTGGAAAGAGTGAGCTGCTTGTAACTGTTCTCTTATTTTCTCGTTGTTTAACTACATTTATGTTTGCCTGTAATTTAAGGAAGCTTCAGAGCTCTGCATTAGTATTCAAACTTTGAATAGATTTGAGTTCAAAACAGCCTTTTACCATTTTAATTTTAAATCTGTATAAAAACCAGAGTGGCTCAACAGCTCCCTTGAAGTGAAGCCAACATTTTTAGAGCTCCCCCTGATGACTTACAGAAGTATAAGTCATAAAGCCAACTTCCTCCTTTATAACAGCAAGAACATGAGTCAGCCAAGAAAAGGATTGACAGATTGATAGCTCTTTCTCGATTCTGTGGGTGGTGGTGCATGGTCGTTCTTAGTTGATGGAGCGATTTGTCTGGTTAATTCCGATAACGAATGAGACTCCGGCATGCTAACTAGTTACGCGGCCCCTGTGCGGTCGGCAGTCCAACTTCCTAGAGGGACTGGTGGCAGTTCAGCCACACGAGATTGAGCAATAACAGGTCTGTGATGCCCTTAGATGTCCAGGGCTGCACGCGTGCCACATTGAGTGGATCAGCGTGTGTCTACCCTTCGCCGAGAGGCGTGGGTAACCCGCTGAACCCCACTCGTGATAGGGATTGGGGATTGCAATTATTTCCCATGACCGAGGAATTCCCAGTAAGTGTGGGTCATAAGCTCGCGCTGATTAAGTCCCTGCCCTTTGTACACACCACCCGTCCCTACTACCAATTGTGCTGCTGTCTTGGCCAGGTAACTCTTGGAAAATAGGTTTTAAATCTCAATGAGTCTCTTACCTGGTTAAAGAAAGAAAGAATGAAAAAGAAAGAAAATTAAAATACACATCAGGTGAATTTTTCTCGAACATGTTCTGTGTAATGACACTCAGTTCTCATCATGCTGTTTTCCGTGCAAATATTCCTCTTTCAGTTATTTCACGTTCAAAAAAGGAGAAGGCTTCGCATATCAACTTCAGGAGACAGGTGCGTCAGAGAGAAGTGAGAAGAAGCTCACAAAATTTGAGTTACAAGAATCCCGCACACTGTCCAACTTGCACGTAAAAAATGTATTGCAACGTTTCGGTGCTAGACCTTCATCAGGCAAACATGGTGGACAGTGTGCAGGATGTGTTATATACCATTTTTAAAAAAGAGTGGATGTGATGTCATAAACGACAGCTCTGTTGACAAGTATCTGCTAGAGTAGAGAAGGAACAGAAAAAGAAAATATAATAAGCACTAACACTAGAGTCATTGAACTTTTGAACTGCTTCAGCTCAACACAAGAAGCTGCTCTGCTGTGGACTGTACCCATCTGAGGGATCTTTTCTGAAATGTGTGCTTTGTTTGAGGGAATCGTGGTAACGTCAATCCCACAGCTCCACCAGCCACATCGCGTCTGTGCATGCCTATGTCACTGGCACAATATGTCAGTGCCTATTGAAGTGTTATATATTGGCTTTGCTTTTTTACAATGTGAGGAGATGGAGGCGTGCCATCCATTTTATTATACAGTAATGGTTTAAACAACAAAGAGACATGCAAAAATCAGACATCTGCTGGAAATAAAATTATAACCTGCAGGCAGATGGTCGCTCTTAAGCAGGGTTTCACAACAAAGTAATAAAAAACCTCAAACTTTTACATTATGGACCATTTTGTGTGAATTCATTACTAAGAACCCCTTAAAATCAATCAATATACAGTTGTAACAATAAAAAGTGCAAAGACTGCTTCATTGCCCTCTGCTAAGCCAGGTCCTTAATACAATGTAATTGAACAACTGCTCTTCTAATAGAGCACATGCTGAGTTAAATGGATCTACATATTTGCCTAATTCTATCAAATGAAAAAAGCTGTCCAATCAATGATACAATGAAAGAATAAAACAGGAAGTGGACTGGTGGTGTCTTGTTCTTTGTGTGTGTAATAAATCCAGCCTGATTAGAAAGTGGCTCTGAAGATCACCCTATTATTCATTCATTAGAGACACACTGTTTGGACTTTCATTGGTCTCAGTACTATATCTCATCAACTGAACATGACTGACTCACTATCTTTGCACAGAAACCCGTGAGGACTCTGTCTTGCTGAAAAGCAACAATGGATATCTTGATTTTTCACATGCAGTATTATGCAAATTCGTAAAGATTATACACATGTTTACATGTCTACTATAAATATATGAAAAAGCTCTAATATCCACAAAGGGTTTCCTTCTTACATACCCCACCTATAGCTCATACATATTGTAGTGAGGAGTGTTTCTGGCTGATAGGATACACTGAGAGGATTTTCTCTACATAGATCATGTCTGAGGATTCAGAAAATTTCATAAAGGGGGAACAACTGACCTACATATTTACATTCAGTATGTTCACATTCAATTCTTTCACCATTCATGGAATTCCTGTTGTTTACATAATGAAGCAAAGACAGCTTTTGTACTAAACATATTTACACAATGCCGTCAATGTGAGCTACTTTGGACAAAAACACGTCCAAACTTACACTTGGAGATGTGGAGTTTTCATGTTAGCAAACTTAGCATTCCTAATGTAATCACACTGTCCTCTTTAAAAGGCTGTCAAACTTTTTTCTTCTAGTTTGACACAAAATAATTTCAACTCTATTTATTTCCTCTCCTTGTGGTCTTGCCCTTTTTGTTTTCTTCATTTTAATCCTTTTTTTAAATTTTTTTATATTCTTGCAGTCAATTGGTTGGCAGATACTCCTTGAAGTATTTTCAAAGGTGTCTGCTTACACAAGTTTACACACATTACTGTTAAATAACTGGAGGTCAGACAACATATATCTCCACGGCTGCATGCACAACAGACACCTGAGGAAAACTTTGTGTTGCTGAAACAGCCCCTGATAAATATACACCTAGAAACTCTCATAGAGGTAAACATGTCAGCGCACAATAACAAAGCAGCTGTAAAACTGTTTTATTTGACCATCTGGTGAGTCTGACATGTTTATTGGGCCTCATAACCTGGCAACTCTTTACTAGCCAGGACAAGGCATTTGTCTCTGGGATATTGTGTGTGTGTGTGAGTGTGTGTACAATAACAGTGTGTGAGAGAGCTGATGCAGTGTACCTGTAAAAAGTCATGTTCATGTAGCTAATGTCCTGTGACACGGTGTCTGGGGGAGTAGGGCATGCAGCCAGAAACCAGACACATATTTCCTTAACACCTACACCTATTTAGTATGCACAAAAAGCTGAATAAACAAAAAATGTCACCTCACAAAGCAGAAAGGGAGAATGTACCAACTTCTTGACAACCTTCAAGGCTGCTCCAAATTTGACAGCAACTCCTTGTCTGCCATTAATGTAAAAGAAAAAATCAGCACCAGTAATAAAAGAGATAAAAACGATGTTGCTATGTTTACCTATTTTTGTGCGTGTAAAGGTATGTGTGTAAGGTCTGCGAGGGGGGTAATCATCAAGAAAGGAGCAATCACAGGAGGAAGTCTGTGTGTCTAATCATCCAGAGAAGCCCCATGGACAATGTTGTTGATTGTGCATGCATGTGTATGTGTGTATATGTTGTGTTGGTGTGTTTGTGTCCAATCAGGCAGCGAGCCCCCGTGAACACTGTCAGTGAAGCCTCAATCACTGCATACACGTCAATAACCCTGCCATCAAACATGAACATACACACACACTCACACGCATATGCACACACACACACACACACACACACACACACACACATACACACACACACACACACACACACACACACACACACACACACACACACACACACACACACACACACACACAGTGTTTGTAACTGAAGTAACAAAACATTGCATCTTGATGTCAAAAACTAAAAAAGCAAATGTAGCCCTCTATAAAATGTCTACCTTCAGTTGCCTACGGTCAATAAGTATAGATATTCTAACAATCTAATCAATACAGGATATGTCTAGTGCCGACCTGATCAGTTGAACATTTAGGGACTGTACAGTTTGAAATGGATGCTATAGAGTAGAGAAAAAATTATATTACTACAAAAAAACCAGAAGACTGCTGCACGACTGCAGTTAAAAACCTCACATCAAATATTTTTCATCATACAAACAGCAATGCACAACTCTAACTAGCAAGTAGGGATGAACCAAAATCTGGATATGAATTCAGAAAGGCAAGGATAGATGCAGACATTTTTAATATCTGAATATGCTCGGAAATGTAAAAAAGTACATTTTAATGTTCTGTGCTTCATTGACACAGCATGTGTCACCTGAAGCTTGCAGCTCCAGCCATCGTCCTCTACCCCTCCTTGCTGGATTCAGTCACAGAAGCTGTCAAACCTCCACAAAGTACATCAAAATAAAGCTAAGAACCTGTCGTTTTAACAGGATGTGTTAATTTCCTCAATTGAAAAGAAACCCCAGTGGAAAGTTGTTTAATTTAGTCCCCATTATTGATTTTAATCATCAGATATTGTGTACCTCTACCTCTCTACACGCAGTTAGCAGGCGGCGCCCTAGCAGTTCAGTCGTCTATCACTGTCTCACATTGGGGGAGGAGGCTTTAATAGTCCAGCAGTAAAACCCTTGTGTCTAGCAGGTTGTTTTCTTAAAACCCCTGCAAACTATACGTTGGAATTGAGCTGAGAACCTTTGTATGTGTTAATTTTCTCAACTTAAATACACTTAGATACCCCTACTAGCAAGCAGATGAATGCTAGCTGTCGCTTATATTAGCCAGAACGCATAGCAGAAGATGCTAACATACAACACAAATACAGTTGGCCTTTAAGCAAACTTGTTGTATTTCATGTGATTCATTCTTAATATGCTGTAGCTTCTTGACTAGTTATGAGTTATGCATGAGCTATGTGTGTTTACGTCGTCCCCACATGCCGTCAGTCTTGCATTTTCACTGAACAAACCCACCAATCAAATCAGACAAAAAGCAGCAAAGGTCAGCTTTTGCCATCACTTGATTGTGACATAATTCAGAAATAAAGTATATATTTTTGCACTGTACTCTTTAAGAATTATCAGTATTGTATCAACTGCAAATATATCACCTAGAACCCTGAAGTACCAATAGCACATTACAGACACACATTTCACAAGGCCCAATCCATCCTCTGATACAACATATTCTTTTAGTTATCTCTTAGAATATACAGAAAATATGTCTGAATTGAATTGGTGTTAAGAACCTTGTGATCCTCCCACCTCTGATTCAATAACTTCCTATACAGCTGTGACCTATAATACCTAACCTAATCACATGGCCAATTACCTCAAACAACAGCCTCATGCCGCCATCAATAAATCAATAAATGTGTGCACAAACTGTTTAAAACAAATATACACATGTGCTATTTGGCTCCTAAAACTTTGTTTAACTTTATCATACCTTTCGCCCACAAAAGAAACCCCACTTTATAACAGTTATAGAGTATTTTTCCACATCGTCTTTGAATGCACCACTTCAAAATTTCTGTACCACCAACTGCTCTTACAAGGCTTTTTCACCTTGTTTGTGAGGCTCTTGTATAGTCCTGGAGACGTTGAGTGATGTAGCCATAATGTGCTACATGAAACAAGTGTGTAAGCATCATGAAACTCAGTTAAAATGTCAGAAGAGAGTAAGAAATAAGGTAGGAAAACAAATAAAACCTCTGTTCAAGTGTCAGTGGAATCTGAGCCAGAGCCAGGTTCTTTGAAATAACTGCTGTCCTGGGTCGTTCATGCAGAACGGTGTTTTTGGTTTTAATGATGGTGATGTGACAAAATGATGAGAAAGAAACACACAGGCTGTCAGCCTTTGCAAGTAAACCTGAAGACGGAATGACTTTACAGACAGGAAAATAACACCACTGTACAACAGAGGGTCCAAATGACTTTTGACATCAGGCTGGCTCTTGTAATTTCCTGAAAATTGGTTTTGTTCGATGGGTAACCTGTATGTGTTTGGCTGTACAGTGCTATCACAATTCAGAACTGACACAGAAACACACATACAATCATTCACACCTATTGTAAGCCTTTTAACAGTAGAAATAGCTACACATCTGAGTACATGGAGGTGAGTATCTGGTTCTAGTTGACAAGCATTGTTTGAAGAAATAAATAAGTTGGTATTGTTCTTATTAGTTTCAGATACTGAAGTTTCAAGGTTGTAATAACTTTTGCTGTCTGTGTCTCTCTGACTCTCCATCCATCACTCTCTGTTGAGCCAGCAGGTTGTGACAGAAATCTGTCCAACAATCCAATCCAATCCAATCCATTTTATTTATATAGCACATTTTAAAAACAACAAGGTTCCCTAAGTGCTGCACAACAAATACAAACACTAGAAATAAAGAATAGTAACATTTAAAATACAGTACATTAAAAGACAAACAGAAACCAACAGAAACTCTCATGCCGTATTAAAAGCCAGGGAGTAAAAGTGAGTTTTAGGACTTCAGTTAAAAGTATCCAGGGTGGGGGCCATTTTAACTTGGGTGGGTAGCTCATTCCACAGTTTAGGAGCAACCACTGAAAAAGCTTGGTCTCCCCTTGTCTTTTGTTGTTTTTTTGGCACGACGAGACGCATCTGATCAGTAGACCTCAGTACTCTGGAGGGGGCGTAGATTTTTATGAGATCAGAGATATACTGAGGTGCCAGACCGTGCAGTGACTTAAAAACAAACATTAAAATCTTAAAGTTAATTCTAAAATGGACAGGGAGCCAATGGAGGGAGGCGAGAACAGGGCTGATATGTTCATGTTTGCGGGTTCCTGTTAAAAGGCGAGCAGCCGCGTTTTGGACTAACTGTAAGCGAGCGAGGGAGGCCTGGTTAATGCCAGTATAAAGTGCATTACAGTAGTCCAAACGGGTCGAGATAAAAGAATGGATCAAGCACTCAAAATCATTAAAAGATACAACAGATTTAATTTTGGAAAAAGCCTCAGATGATAAAAACTAGTTTTAACAACTGAGTTTATTTGTTTATCAAGTTTAAAATCGCTGTCCATTTTGACGCCAAGGTTTGTGACTGTGGGTTTTACATAAGTCTGCAGGGAACCCAGGTCTATAGGAGAGACACCACTGGCTCGACTGGGTCCAAACACCATGAACTCAGTTTTATCTTCATTTAAGTTTAAAAAGTTAAAAGCCATCCATGCCTTGACATTCTTCAGGGAATCTAGTAGGGGTATCAGGGAGCTCTTATCATTTCTCTTTAGCGGCAGGTAGATTTGGGAGTCGTCTGCATAAAAATGGTAGGAGATGCTATGTTTTGTAAAAATTAAAAGGATTCTGGTTTTGCTTAAGGTTTCTGTCTGTTAACGGTACATTTTCCTTGCTGCTGTTGCTAGTTGCTAGCTCCTAGTGGTATAATGTTGTTTTCTTTTAAAGGGTTAGTTTGCGTTTTTGAAGTAAGATTGTATGAGGTACTTAGGGTATTACTGCAGAGAAACCTGGTCAGCTTGCCCCCCTTAAGAAACTAGTCGTAGAACTAGCCGCATCTGGAGAAACATGAATTTGTTGCGTCTGAAAATAGTGTTAGAATAATGTGACTTTAAGATGGCAAATTAGAATGCCAAAAAAATCCAAAGGTAGTTACCAGCACACTGACGTGAATTTTTAGGTCAGACATCTTATAAATTAGCCACATGGTAAATTGACAGTCTATATTAGTTAGCCTAGCTTCAACTTCTGCCTTCTCCTACTACTTCTCATTTTAATTGCTTTAACCCTGACACATTGAAAATTGGAAACTGGTCAAATGTTAGCAGGATTTCTTTCACCTTTTCATTTCAAATGTACACACAGTCAAACACATGACAGATGTTAAGTGACAAACATGGACTAATCGGCCAGTGGCACAGCAGTGTATCGATCAGGTTTTACAGCTCTCATTTGTTAAGTTGATTTCTAGTTGCAGCAGTTATCCTCAGTGTAAGCGTTTGCCTGCAGTCTTTGTTAATAACGCTGTGATAGGAATGCACATGTTGTGGGTTTATTGCCGTTCCTTGCATTGTGATCTTGATGCATGAGAATGTGTTTGCTCCCCTCTATGTGCATTTATGTGTGCATTGTGAGCATTTACTCTGACAAGCACAACAAATCGACAAGCCCCCCGCTCCCTCCTTTTCCTTATCCCCAGGCAGCTACAAATGGGTGCTACATTTTAGTAATTGCTTCTTTATTGACAAATGGCTGTGAAGTGTAGTGAGGGCATTACCTGTCAGTATTGCTTTTATTCCTTATTGAATTCTGTCCTTCTGTTGTTTCTGCCGCACTGAAACAAGAAGAGCAAGTTAATGTCTCTTCAGACAACACACTGTGTGTATAGTATGTGTGTGCCTTTGTACATCTGTGCCCCCTTACATGTATAGATTGACCTGTTTGTCACCTGATTATTCTCTACATTTGTATGTATACGTGTGTCTCAGGGCAATGAATTGAGGGTGGAAATAGCAAACATGTTTCTAAATTCAACAAAGAGAACAAGAACAGTTATACTGAAAGAGGGGTGGATTCAGTTTGACTGAACCCTAGTTGCCACAATCAGGAGGTACATTTGTGCCTTATTTTACAGGGAGGCTGACATTTCCAAAGTTTTATTTACTGCAGATTTAAAAGTAAGGGTTACAGAAGGTTGTTTTCCAAAACCCACTTTAACGTCAGCCACAAACCATGATAAATTACTAAAACAATACTAAGTGAAAAGAAAAAAGTTTAGTTTGGGTGTAATTGTGTTGCTGTTTTATTGAGAACAAGATTTAAACTAGGGATGTAAACAATGAATCGAGTATCGATTAGTTATGTGCATTTTGTTGCTGTGGAAAATATTACTTAGGGGAAATTTGGCATTGTTTTTTACATAAGAAAAGTCAATGTTTTTTTATTGATTAATCGATAATTGATCAACATTGGTTACCATTTCCAAAGATCGATCAAGGAGATTACTTAAAATTTACATTCCTAATTTAAACACTCTTGGGGCAAGACTTTGATTTCAAATTGAAGGATTTTTGACTTTACCAGTATTTGGGCCATTATTTTCCCTTATGAAAAATGAATAATTCTGTCATGTTGTGAACCGGTAATATAACTGATTGTAACCCAGCTTTATTACATATCATTCAGCAGTGCCAAATGCTTGATTCTAATTGGGCGAAAGCCCTCTGCAACTGTTAATAATTCCAAACTGCAAACGCGATGCCAGGGACAACATGATCACACATGTCACCCATACCAAATCAGTCTGCTGAAAGAAGTTACAGCACATCTAGTATCCCAGTCCCTGGGTGTTGTGATTTTCTGCATCTAGCAAGAGTGCAAAGAGAAAAACACAAATGTTTGGACCTTGCCCTGAATAAAATTGTTCAATTGTATATGAGAATGCTACATTTGACAACAATAAAGCAGGACAATGCTTAAACTTTACCTTGAATGAAAATGTTAAATTTAATGCTAGATCGACACATAACAAGGCTGATAAGAATACTGGCGCCATCGAAGTGCTAAAGACCATGGAAACTAAGGGGCTATTTTTTTTAGGTGTATAAAAAAACTGTTCAGTCAATACAAACATCTGTAGTGTCACTTTGTTTGTATATTTAATGCTGGGTAATTAAGGGGATAATGTATAGTTAGCAAAGGTCATGCGAAATAGTATCTTGGCAGGGTGAGATGTCCTTTACTTAATTGGTTTGACTTTGGATTGTAGACCGTTGCAGACATCTGCAGATACGTAAGTAAAAGTCACTTAAGTAGTGCATTATATTTCCTCACTTGAGTTTCACATAGGTAGGTTTTATCAGATCAAGAAAGATCAGTGGTGTACCCCCCAGAGTACACCACTGATTCCAAATATAGCAATGATAATAAAGACCAAAATGCAACAAAGCCTCTTTATATTTTGGGTCTTTTAGAGGCCATCACTGATTTTCTGTATGTATGATCCCATATCAGAACTAGCAGCCTATCTTAAATCTTACGCAATCTCTGATAAAAAGTTTCACATCAAAATGTCATCTTGGTAACAGATACCATCAGCTGCGTCACTGTTTTTTCTCATGCTCCTTTTCATCCTTCACCCCCTGCTGACACTCCACTGAAATGCAGCTCCAGAGACATCTGAGAGCCTGCCCTATATTTCTGTGACCCCCTCATACCTTTTCCCCATTTTACCTCCCTTTTCAATGTGCTCCTGGCATAAAGTGGGAAAAAAAGTAAAAACTTAAAAAAAGAAACTCACCCTTTTATAGTGAGCTCTGCAAAGAAATGGGGCATAAAGCTGGATTTATACTTGACCTGAGGGGTTAACGTTGGTCCCTTGTAGATACATGCCACATTAGTTTTTATTTATAGTTCAGGAGCATTGCTGTTTCTTTCCATTGAAAGCAACGCTGATGTATGGGATCAAGCTGAATTGTGCTTTAATTACACTGTGCATCCTGCACTGTTGTGTTGAGATGCAATCATTTCCTAAATTATAAAGCACAATGATCTTTGGGAGAAGTTTCGAAATGGAGATCACATTATATGAACATTACCATATAGAGATAATCATGGAGCTTGCAACTCAGGTGGACCAATTGTCGGTCTTAGGGCTTGTGCATGGTTCCTCCATAGCTGCTATAGCCCAATATAGGTGGTTAGTTTTGAGGAGGCGCACATCACCCATGGCATGGCCCACAGCAAAAGTTCCAAAGCTTCACCAACCTCTAAATGTAGAACTTTAAACCAATCTGAAGAGATTCATCAAAGATTCAAGTCAAGTCTTCAAGCCTTCGTTCTGTCAGATCGATATTCAGGAAAATTATTCAATTCAGTTTCATGATCACATAATTGTCCATTGGAAATCTAAGTCACACTGTATTGTATACAATACATGTATGCAAATATTGTCAATTAATTACTTTCCCCTTCTGTATTTCTGGGACTTCCCAGTCATTTTTCTGAAACCAGGAAAAAATAAATAAGTTGAACAAAAAAACCCTCATAATTTGCAAAATCTCTTGGAAAAAATGTTGTACCTCTAAGAGCAGAGTGTGTCTCAAAGAGTCCATCCTTTGCACATCCAAGCATGGCAAAACAATCTGTTTGACTGATGTCCAATGATGGCAGACTGTGTCAGACCGACACGAAAAAAAAAAAAAAATCATCTTTCTCCCTCTTGGCCAGAGGAGCCAGCAGGCTTTATCCGGGTCACCTGGAGTGCTATCTGCAGTTCACAATGTCCCCCGCGGCCTGCTAAGCTGGTTAGCTGGAAAGGCTAATCGCACAATATCTGTTACTGCATAGGAATTTTTGGAACCACTCACAGTTCACACTCAGATTTCCGCAGGTGCTGTTGGCACTAGTTCATACAAGGGTCTCCCAAATTCCAGTTCACACCATGACATGTCTTGTCAATGTATTCATGTTTTTTCTAATGCAGTCAATCCCTTTATAGGTCAAAAGGTCATGAATCATGTACAATCTATTACTTGTAATAAAGCAGTAAACTACACTCTGTTTACATAGCCTATAGTTGCCATAGTAGAATAATACTGAAGAAAGCTGATGACTAGATTGAAATGGAGTTAAAGGACTTGTAGGCAATACCATGATATTGTAACACTTCTTGGACACTGTTTGCAGCTTTTATTGCTGCTTGAATTACAGAAACTGAAAGCAATGAAAAAAAAAAAAACATCAATTGCAGTCATTAACATCATAAGTATCTTGCAGTTCAGTATATCCAGATTTTTTTATAAACGTGGGCGGAACAGTTTACAGAGTGAAAAGCGTTTTTTGTAGCTGCAAAGCAGTAAATATGGCTGTGCAAGAAGTAACAAAATGCAAATTATGTGCAAAGTCAAATGTCAGCGTTTGCATCGGATTTGTAATTAGTAGGAGCTCTGAGGATCTAGCAGACAAAAGAACAGTCATTCTCAAATCATTTTCCTTGATGGCTTTGTTTCTCATCATTATTCATGAGACTGTAAATGAAAGGAAAGTCATTCAGCTTAGAAGGTGAGGATTTTCAGATGGAATATAATTTAATTTAAACTGTTCCATTCCCTCCTGTTCTTCATTACATGCTGGCAGTTTACTAAGAGATTAGAAAAGTGATGACTAAACAGCAGTGATGAAAACAATGTAAGCACATCCAGGTCCCTTGGAAGCACAACACAGAGAACACAATCTGTCTTTCCCATTTAGGATCATGTTGGAAATGTAAAACTTGTGTGTCATTGTTTAAAGTGGATTTTAGAGAGTTTGTCAGGGGATAAATCTGCAATATCATCAAAAAGAGTGAGTTTGTATGAAAACAAGAGAGGGAAAATTTCATACCACAGTTTATGTATGAAAATTGCTCCTTTTCCCAAGCCCTGTTTTTACATATACAGATTCAGATCCCAGTCTTGATGTTGTCAAATATGGAGGAGAGGAGACTGGAGAGCAAGATAGCGATCAGTTTTTGTGGTGTGACTCATTGAGGAAATTAACCGGACATGCACTGTCTGCAATACAGGTGGCTAAATGACCTCCAGCCAGCCACTGTCAATGTTTGGTTAACTTATGAAAAAATATAAAACTAGAGCTGGAAAACTGAAATGAATTAATCAGTGAATGTGTCATTGGGAACTAGGGCTTTAAGAAAATGCTACATACTCTGGAACATTGCTACGTCATACAAACACAGCGATACATAACATAAGTCGCTGTCCCAAAGCTGTACAGCAGAGACAAAGGAAGCAGTTGAAGAGTTGTTAAAGTCAGCAAAGAAGTGGCATTTACATGCAATGGTTGGACCTCCAGAGGGACAGAGCATTATATAACTGTGCCCTTCAATCTCAATCAATAGTCAGGTTTGGGTAGCATTTCTAATATGGCAACCATATTACATGACAATGAAGCTCCTCACACTAGTCAATCACTAGTGTGGGAACGTATTTAAATTACATTACACATGTGGCTCAAAATCATTTACCATGAATTATGGCTCAGACTGGACAAGAAATTAGGTTTTTTTTGGTGAATCTTGAAGGTTGTAAATTGTTTGTGCTCTCAGTGCACAAAAAAACTTATTTCCAACATTACAATTTATCTTCAATCAAATTATTTAATGCATTACACCTGCAAAGCTTTGATTAGGATAACACCAGGGTAGCACCTATTTTTCACATCTTGAAAAACACCTGCAGAGGAATCACAACACTTTCTTGATAAAAAGGCACTTTCACAGGCTGAACAGTCTGCCAAGCACTTGTTAGTTGACTTTAATAAGTGAAATAGTTGATTAACCCCTTTCTTTCACTTTAAGTCATCTGAAAAAAAAAGTCTTTGTACTCAGCTATTTATCTGCCTCACTGAATGATAAGACATAACCCTGGCTGAAGTGTCTGCAGCAAATCACTACGTAATATTCTTTCAATATGAAAGCCCATGAAATTGTGGTTATATTATAGCAAGGTTGAGAATAGAAAGGCAGTGAATTAACTGACAGCTGTCAGAAGCTGGGGCCTTGGAAAGTAGAAGTCAGGTCAATGAAGTTGAGACTGACGTCCTGTCAAAGAGCAACAGCAGCCGTGAGCCAGGAGAGTGAGGTGACAGTGAGTGATAAATTGAACCTCACCATGTGGTTTCTCAGAGCCACCTCTCAGTCTATACTTTAAATCTAAAGTCGCCAGTGTTGAGAAACAGCGGTGTGACACAATTGGTACAGGTAGGACTCATAAAGTTCCAGAAAATTTGGCACTTACTGCCCAATAAGTCTTTAAAACCAAGCTGGAAGTTCCTTAATGGAAATTTACACTAAAAACACAGACAACCATGTATGCTTTTTCTTGAGCTAACTTACCTTTGTTGTCCTTACATTTTTAGGAAGTCATATCTCAGAAGAAATGAATGATCCTACTTTTCATCAGGTCCAATTATTTGTTACAAAGAAGTTCATCATAGCTAGATATATCTTTGGATGAAAGGATTTTTTTGTTATTTAATTGGTGTGAACAGACTTTTTTGAAGGTCACCATCCAACCATCTTCACTCTCTGCTCTTTGCTTTCCCCTGTGACTTATTTTAAGCAGCAGTAAAGAAACATTTTGTATCAGCCTGAAGCAGTGGATAAATCCTGCTCATTGTCCATCACAGGTCATGGCATGCATCACATTATGATGTTACACTGGTCTCAGGGTGCAATGAAAAGCTAACCTAAGATAACTTAGGGCATAATGCAAATATTTTGGCACTGTATTGCAGTTGTTTAAACATTAATATTGATATTAACACATTGAGGTCGAGGCTCTATCATAGGATGATGTTGAAACTCATTAGCCAAATGTGTCTCACTTAAGTAACAAAGAAATGCGTGTATTATTCCACTCCTTTATTAAGCAACCAAACCAAAGTCCTCCACAGAGAAATATATGGCTAATGTCTGCATGCTGGTTGGCTCTTAAGCTATTTTGCTTTACGGTGTTGTATACTATTTCAGGAAACAGCCAGTGAAAATATATGAGAGTGAAGCCTGCAAAGTTGGATTTACAGTGGGGCAAAAAAGTATTTAGTCAGCCACTGATTTTGCAAGTTCTCCTACTTAGAAATATGAGAGAGCTCTGTAATTTTCATCAGACATACACTTCAACTATGAGAGACAAAATTAGAAAAAAATCCAGGAAATCACATTGTAGGATTTTAAAGAATTTATTTGTAAATTATGGTTGAAAATAAGTATTTGGTCACCCACAAACAAGCAAGATTTCTGGCTCTCACAGACCTGTAACTTCTTCTTTAAGGAGCTCTTCTGTCCTCCACTCGTTACCTGTATTAATGGCACCTGTTTGAACTCGTTATCTGAATAAAAGACACCTGTCCACAGCCTCAAACAGTCAGACTCCAAACTCAACCATGGCCAAGACCAAAGAGCTGCCGAAGAACACCAGGAAGAAAATTGTGGACCTGCACCAGGCTGGGAAGAGTGAATCTACCCAGGGGTCAAAATGATCATGAGAACGGTGAGCAAAAATCCCTGAACTACACGGAGGGACCTGATGAATGACCTGCAGAGAGCTGGGACCAAAGTAACAAAGGCTACCATCAGTAACACACTACGCTGAGAGGGACTCAAATCCTGCAGCCAGGCGTGTCCCCCTGCTTTGGCCAGTACATGTCCAGGCCCGTCTGAAGTTTGCCAGAGAGCATATGGATGATCCAGAAGAGGATTGGGAGAATATCATGTGGTCAGATGAAACCAAAATAGAACCTTTTGGTAAAAACTCAACTCGTCGTGTTTGGAGGAAGAAGAATGCTGAGTTGCATCCCAAGAACACCATACCCACTGTGAAGCATGGGGTTGGAAACCTGCAAGGGGGACAGGACGACTGATCTGTGTTAAGGGAAGAATGAACGGGGCCATGTATCGTGAGATTTTAAGCCAAAACCTCCTTCCATCAGTGAGAGCATTGAAGATGGAACGTGGCTGGGTCTTCCAGCATGACAATGATCCCAAACACACCACTCGGGCAACGAAGGAGTGACTCGTAAAAAGCATTTCAAGGTCCTGGAGTGGCCTAGCCAGTCTCCAGACCTCAACCCCATAGAAAATTTGTGGAGGGAGTTGAAAGTCTTTGTTGCCCAGCGACAGCCCCAAAACATCACTGCTCTAGAGGAGATCTGCATGGAGGAGTGGGCCAAAATACCAGCTACAGTGTGTGCAAACCTGGTGAAGACTTACAGGAAACGTTTGACCTCTGTCATTGCCATCAAAGGTTATGTTACAAGTATTGAGTTGAACTTTTGTTATTGACCAAATACTTACTTCCCACCATAATTTACAAACAAATTCTTTAAAAATCCTACAATGTGATTTCCTGGATTTTTTTTCTCATTTTGTCTCTCACAGTTGAAGTGTACCTCTGATGAAAATTACAGACCTCTCTCATCTTTCTAAGTGGGAGAACTTGCAAAATCAGGGGCTGACTAAATACTTTTTTTGCCCCTCTGTATAAAGGGAGACACATTTGAATCAAAGAATGAAAGAAAGGGTGGAACAAACAGGAGAGGAGGTAAGGTGTTAGTGGATGCGATCTGTCTCCAATGTTATTTATCACCAGGACAGGTACAGATATGGAGTCTTAGCTTCCAAGCCTGATTACACATTCAGTCTCCTTTTCAGATGCTCACACACACAAACACATACACATACATTTTAATTTACATTCACGCCAACTTTGTCAACCTCCATCTTTCACTCTATTGCCTTTGT